>NC_047136.2:28356509-28655089 GCF_009829125.3 Periophthalmus magnuspinnatus
TCTCTCTCTCTCTCTCTCTCTATATATATATATATATATATATATATATATATATATATATATATAGAGAGAGAGAGAGAGAGAGAGAGAGATAGATAGATAGATAGATAGATAGATAGATAGATAGATAGATAGATAGATAGATAGATAGATAGATAGATAGATAGATAGATAGATAGATAGATAGATAGATAGATAGATAGATAGATAGATAGATAGATAGATAGATAGATAGATAGATAGATAGATAGATAGATAGATAGATAGATAGATAGATAGATAGATAGATAGATAGATAGATAGATAGATAGATAGATAGATAGATAGATAGATAGATAGATAGATAGATATAGATAGATATAGCACCTGAGAAGTATAAGATACAGTATATACTACACTATACTAACTACAATATACATTATAGTGTAAGGCATAGTATGAACTACAATATGAACATCAGTATAAACTACTACAGTGTAGTATAAGATAAGATACATTATAAACTACAGTATAAACTACAATATAAACTACAGTATAAACTACTGCATAAACTACATATAGTTTATATGTATAATATAATCTACATCACATAAAGGATCTATTTAAGTATGGTGCTACAAACTAAATATTGTGCAAAAACAGGGGTCAAATCATGATTCAGTCCTGGTTCAGTCCTGGTTTAGTCCTAGTTTAGACTTGGTTCAGACCTGGTTTAGTTCTGGTTTAGACCTGGTCTAGACCCTCTATGTGTAAACAAGTGCTGATCTCATCACAGCTGAATGGTCTGAGGCAAGACAGAGACACGCCTTTTCCCACAAAAAAACGCATTTCTTAGTACGTGTGTTTCCTGCTTATCCTGTCTCCTCTTCTCAGTAAGGAGGTTGTGGGTTAGACTCCTGATCTCTCTGAGTGGAGTTCCTGGCTCAGTCCTGCTTCTGGGTTCGTTTGAGGACAGGTTTAGACAGGACCATAGATCTCAGAACAACCAAAGGTCCATAAACCGGCCTGGGCCTGGTTCAGGTCCGAGGAGCGAATAGAAATGACTCCTAATGAGTGTCCTGCCCACATCAGACACAACAGTTTAGTTTAGTTTATTTTTTATTGGTCGGGCCATCTATAAACTCTTTCATCTCACAAAAGACACTACCAGACTTAGCTACTGCTACTTTCCATCTGCAGTCCCTGTTTTTCACCGAGTGCCTTTAATGCCTGTCTATAAACTGCATAGCACATACACATACATACACAGTCTAGTACAAAGTTTTTTCACACAGAAACATATTACCAACAGAAACCAGAAAAAAATATCAAAATAAAAAAAATTATATATAAATATATAAGGTCAAGGACTTGGTCTTCCTCACACAGGAGGCACTGAACAAGTTTCACAACATCTGTGTTTGTGTCATGCATTAAAACCAGGCGTAAAGAAATCATTAATCTGGTTAAAAATGCTCTTCTCTAAAGTTCATCTTAAAAGTGACAAATTGGTGACTGGTCTGTAGTTATTAGGAGGGGATGTGTCCAAGCTGCGGCCCTAGAGCAGAGATCTAAACATTTGAGAACTTTAGGAAAGAAACCTATCTGTAGTGAATATTCACAATATTAAGCACATCTTTGGAAAAAAAAAAAAAGTGTGATATAAAAAGGGGTTTGTGGATGTGTGGCTGGGACGTGTACTAATGTAGTGCCAGAGGAAAAGTGCATATTTGCAGAAAGACATTAGAATTGACTACGTAAAACATCTTGTGGGTCTGACTGGCATGTACTTTATACTTGGGAGATGCAGGAGCCTAGAAAAATGACAAGGCCAGATATGAAGGCTCTCACCCTCGCCTGCCGTAGAACATAAAACAGAGGTTTAGACACCAGCAGGATAAACAGTAGGTCATATATGTAACAAAAACAGCATTAAAACATGTGAACACACTCTCAACTGTCAATCTTATTTTGTAGAGAAAGGATAAATTTCATTGAGGTTGCAAATTGTTTGATTCCTTTTTTTTGAAAGACAAAGTTTAATTCAAATGAACACAACACACAGATTTTGGGCATGTCTTTTGTTTTTAATGTTTAGTATCCATTGTAGAGGATCATTTAATAGCCACCTGCTACGAATCCCTTCCATGTATGTAGATGACATCTGATGATCTGATGATATCTGTATCTTTGCACATGCCCGGGTCATTAATGTAAAATGTTTAAAAGCATGAGTGTCAGAACTGACCCTTTTAGGACCCAAGAAAATGGTAAACGTCCAGGACGCACTTCACACATCCACACACTGTCTCACTTATAAAGGATTCGTAATAATACCAGAGAACGTAAAGCCGCTTTGACAGTGGCTGAATCCCAGCCCCCTGCATCAAAGAGGAGATAGAGGAGTCAGGGTTGAGGAGGGTGGAGCAGAGGCTCAGGGTAAAGAAGGGGCTCAGGGTGTAGCAGGGGCTTAGGTGGAGCAGGGGCTCAGGGTGGAGCAGGGGCCCAGGGTGGAGCAGGGGCCCAGGGCGGAGCAGGGGCCCAGGGCGGAGCAGGGGCCCAGGGCGGAGCAGGGGCTCAGGGCAGAGGAGGGGCCCAGGGCGGAGCAGGGGCTCAGGGCGGAGCAGGGGCCCAGGGCGGAGCAGGGGCCCAGGGCGGAACAGGGGACCAGGGCGGAACAGGGGCCCAGGGCGGAGCAGGGGCCCAGGGCGGAGCAGGGGCTCAGGGTGGAGGAGGGTGGAACAGGGGCTGAGGGTGGAACAGGGTCTCAGGGGAGAGCATGACGGCTTATAGCTTCTGATCAACTTATGGCTCAGGTCTGTCTGTGACAAAGCAGCAAACTTCAAACTGAAAGCACAAAAAGGATGAAGTCTTTAGGGTGTTCAGAAAAAAGACAGGTTTGTGATGAATAATGCGTTTATTGAGAGGTCAGAGGTCACAGGTTAAACTTTATTAAACACTGTTACATTCCGTTAAATGATTTTGATAATACTCGAATACACTCAGACTCACAGGACCCAACCAGGACTAAACCAGGACTTAATCAGGACCCAACCAGGACCCAACCAGGACTAAACCAGGACTAAACCAGGACCCAACCAGGACCCAACCAGGACATAACCAGGACATAACCAGGACTAAACCAGGACATAACCAGGACATAACCAGGACTAAACCAGGACCCAACCAAGACTAAACCAGGACCCAACCACGACTAAACCAGGACCCAACCAAGACTAAACCAGGACTAAACCAGGACCCAACCACGACTAAACCAGGACCCAACCAAGACTAAACCAGGACCCAACCAGGACTAAACCAGGACCCAACTGGGACTAAACTAGGACCCAATCAAGACTAAACCAGGACTTAACCAGGACCCAAGCAGGTTAAAACCAGAACCCAACAAGGACAAAATCAGGACCAAACCAGGACCCAACCAGGACTAAACCAGGACTAAACCAGGATTAAACCAAGACTAAAACAGGACTAAACCAGAACCCAACCGGGACTAAACCAGGACTAAACCAGGATCCAACCAGGACAAAACCAGGACAAAACCAGGACTAAACCAGGACCCAACCGGGACTAAACTAGGATCCAACCAGGACTAAACCAGGACTTAACCAGGACCCAAGCAGGTTTAAACCAGAACCCAACCAGGACTAAATCAGGACCAAACCAGGACCCATCCAGGACTAAATCAGGACCAAACCAGGACCCAACCAGGACTAAACCAGGATTAAACCAAGGCTAAAACAGGACTAAACCAGGACTACACAAGGACTGAATCAGAACTCAGAGATTAGTAGTACTCAGTTACATTCACTTGAATAATCTTTAGAAAAATTTTACTTCTCTAGGTTGTTTACAGACTGCAAACTTTTACTCCTACTTGAGTAATATATTTTACAGAGCTCAAGAAAGAGTAACTTAAAGAGTAACTGTCAGGATGTAGCACCTGATTCAGAATTTGAAGTTACTGTAATTTGAATGACAAAACAATTAAATGCAAAATCTGGCATTTTTTAAGAATATACCAAACAAACTAAATCATACCTGAAGTAGCGGTGCAAGAAACACAAATGTTCAGATGATTTCATTTTGTCACAGTGGGACAATATGGAACCACAACTTTTACACTGTACAATATTACTGACTTTTCATTTATATTTTCCTGGGCCACTACTTTGTACTTCTGCTTGAGCATTTTGAAGATATTTTACTTGAGCCGAGTTGACGGTGCAGCTCTACACGTTCAACCTGCTCCTCAGAGCACTGAGCAGGTCAGATCAGACTCGGACAGAGGCCACACCCCTCAGACAGAAAGCTACAGGACCTCTGACCAAAAGAACAGTTTTCTCCTGTCGGTTTCTGCTCTGTTATCAGAAGAACAGGCGCAGAGGCTCGGGAATCGTTCTGTAGATTTTTATTTTACAGTCGGGTTAAAGGCAGCGTACAGCAGAATCAGATGCAAAGTCCATGTAACATCAAATGCAGAGTCTGACAATTTGCGATTACATCAGTGTTTTTAATCATCTCAGGGTGGGTGTCACTCGTTCTGTATCAAAGAAGCTATTGCGAAGAAGTGCGAAATGTGGCCTTGGCCAAAATGTAACATTATGAGAGTAAGAAATGATACCGTCTTGTGGGAAACAGAACATACTGTAATATATTTGTATATTGTTCACACTCCCCTTAGGAACATTCTATAACATCTGTCAGCAAGGCCCCAGGGTGTAGCAGGGGCCCAGGGTGGAGCAGGAGCCCAGGTTGAAGCAGGGGCTCAGGATGGATCAGGGGCTCAGGGTGGATCAGGGGCTCAGGATGGAACAGGGGCTCAGGGTGGATCAGGGGCTCAGGGTGGAACAGGGGCTCAGGGTGGATCAGGGGCTCAGGGTGGAACAGGGGCTCAGGGTGGATCAGGGGCTCAGGGTGGATCAGGGGCTCAGGGTGAATCAGGGGCTCAGGGTGGAACAGGGGCTCAGGGTGGATCAGGGGCTCAGGATGGAACAGGGGCTCAGGGTGAATCAGGGGCTCAGGATGGAACAGGGGCTCAGGGTGGAACAGGGGCTCAGGGTGGAACAGGGGCTCAGGGGAGAGCATGACGGCTTATAGCTTCTGATCAACTTATGGCTCAGGTCTGTCTGTGACAAAGCAGCAAACTTCAAACTGAAAGCACAAAAAGGATGAAGTCTTTAGGGTGTTCAGAAAAAAGACAGGTTTGTGATGAATAATGCGTTTATTGAGAGGTCAGAGGTCACAGGTTAAACTTTATTAAACACTGTTACATTCCGTTAAATGATTTTGATAATACTCGAATACACTCAGACTTACAGGACCCAACCAGGACTAAACCAGTACTAAACCAGGACTAAACCAGAACCCAACCAGGACCCAACCAGGACTAAACCAGTACTAAACCAGGACCCAACCAGGACTAAACCAGGACTAAACCAGAACCCAACCAGGACCCAACCAGGACTAAGCCAGGACTAAACCAGGATCCAACCAGGACTAAACCAGGACATAACCAGGACCCAACCAGGACTAAACCAGGACCCAACCACGACTAAACCAGGACCCAACCAGGACTAAACCAGGACTAAACCAGGACCCAACCAGGACTAAACCAGGACCCAACCAAGACTAAACCAGGACTAAACCAGGACCCAACCAGGACTAAACCAGGACCTAACCAGGACTAAACTAGGACCCAACCATGACTAAACCAGGACCCAACCAAGACTAAACCAGGACTAAACTAGGACCCAACCAGGACTAAACCAGGACCCACCCAGGACTAAACCAGGACCCAACCAAGACTAAACCAGGACTAAACCAGGAACCAACCAGGACTAAACCAGGATCCAACCAGGACTAAACCAGGACCCAACTGGGACTAAACTAGGACCCAACCAAGACTAAACCAGGACTTAACCAGGACCCAAGCAGGTTAAAACCAGAACCCAACAAGGACTAAATCAGGACCAAACCGGGACTCAACCAGGACTAAACCAGGACTAAACCAGGATTAAACCAAGACTAAAACAGGACTAAACCAGGACCCAACCACGACTAAACTAGGACCAAACCAGGACCCAACCAGGACTAAACCAGGATCCAACCAGGACTAAGCCAGGACCTAACCAGGACTAAACTAGGACCCAACCATGACTAAACCAGGACCCAACCAAGACTAAACCAGGACTAAACCAGGACCCAACCAGGACTAACCAGGACCCACCCAGGACTAAACCAGGACCCAACCAAGACTAAACCAGGACTAAACCAGGACTAAACCAGGACTAAACCAGGACTAAACCAGGACCCAACCAGGACTAACCAGGATCCAACCAGGACTAAACCAGGACTAAACCAGGACCCAACTGGGACTAAACTAGGACCCAACCAAGACTAAACCAGGACTTAACCAGGACCCAAGCAGGTTAAAACCAGAACCCAACAAGGACTAAATCAGGACCAAACCGGGACTCAACCAGGACTAAACCAGGACTAAACCAGGATTAAACCAAGACTAAACCAGGACATAACCAGGACCCAACCAGGACTAAACTAGGACCAAACCAGGACTAAACCAGGATCCAACCAGGACTAAACCAGGACTAAACCAGGACCCAACCAGGACTAAGCCAGGACTAAACCAGGATCCAACCAGGACTAAACCAGGACATAACCAGGACCCAACCAGGACTAAACCAGGACCCAACCACGACTAAACCAGGACCCAACCACGACTAAACCAGGACTAAACCAGGACCCAACCAGGACTAAACCAGGACCCAACCAAGACTAAACCAGGACTAAACCAGGACCCAACCAGGACTAAACCAGGACCTAACCAGGACTAAACTAGGACCCAACCACGACTAAACCAGGACTAAACCAGGACCCAACCAGGACTAAACCAGGACCCACCCAAGACTAAACCAGGACCCAACCAAGACTAAACCAGGACTAAACCAGGACCCAACCAGCACTAAACCAGGATCCAACCAGGACTAAACCAGGACCCAACCAGGACTAAACTAGGACCCAACCAAGACTAAACCAGGACTTAACCAGGACCCAAGCAGGTTAAAACCAGAACCCAACAAGGACTAAATCAGGACCAAACCAGGACTAAACCAGGACTAAACCAGGATTAAACCAAGACTAAAACAGGACTAAACCAGGACCCAACCACGACTAAACTAGGACCAAACCAGGACCCAACCAGGACTAAACCAGGATCCAACCAGGACTAAACCAGGACTAAACCAGGACCCAACCGGGACTAAACTAGGATCCAACCAGGACTAAACCAGGACTTAACCAGGACCCAAGCAGGACTAAATCAGGACCAAATCAGGACCCAACCAGGACTAAACCAGGACTAAACCAGGACTACACAAGGACTGAATCAGAACTCAGAGATTAGTAGTACTCAGTTACATTCACTTGAATAATCTTTAGAAAAATTTTACTTCTCTAGGTTGTTTACAGACTGCAAACATTTACTCCTACTTGAGTAATATATTTTACAGAGCTCAAGAAAGAGTAACTTAAAGAATAACTGTCAGGATGTAGCACCTGATTCAGAATTTTGAAGTTACTGTAATTTGAATGACAAAACAATTAAATTCAAAATCTGGCATTTTTAAAGAATATACCAAACAAACTAAATCATACCTGAAGTAGCGGTGCAAGAAACTCAAATGTTCAGATGATTTCATTTTGTCACAGTGGGAAGAGGAACCACAACTTTTACAATGTACAATATTACTGACTTTTCATTTATATTTTCCTGGGCCACTACTTTGTACTTCTGCTTGAGCATTTTGAAGATATTTTACTTGAGCCGAGGTGACGGTGCAGCTCTACACGTTCAACCTGCTCCTCAGAGCACTGAGCAGGTCAGATCAGACTCGGACAGAGGCCACACCCCTCAGACAGAAAGCTACAGGACCTCTGACCAAAAGAACAGTTTTCTCCCCTCAGGAACATTCTATAACATCTGTCAGCAAGGCCCCAGGGTGTAGCAGGGGCCCAGGGTGGAGCAGGAGCCCAGGTTGAAGCAGGGGCTCAGGGTGGATCAGGGGCTCAGGGTGGAACAGGGGCTCAAGGTGAATCAGGGGCTCAGGGTGGAACAGGGGCTCAGGGGAGAGCATGACGGCTTATAGCTTCTGATCAACTTATGGCTCAGGTCTGTCTGTGACAAAGCAGCAAACTTCAAACTGAAAGCACAAAAAGGATGAAGTCTTTAGGGTGTTCAGAAAAAAGACAGGTTTGTGATGAATAATGCGTTTATTGAGAGGTCAGAGGTCACAGGTTAAACTTTATTAAACACTGTTAAATTCCGTTAAATGATTTTGATAATACTCGAATACACTCAGACTCACAGGACCCAACCAGGACTAAACCAGAACCCAAACAGGACTACACCAGGACTCCGAGATGGGTTGTTGCATTCACTTGAATAACCTTTAGAAAAATTGTACTTCCCTGGGTTGTTTACAGACTGCAAACTTTTACTCCTACTTGCACCTGATTCAGAATTTGAAGTTACTGTAATTTGAATGACAAAAATTTGTAGTATTCTGTATATGCAGATAGCAGAATAAACTGGAGAGAGGATGGAAATAAGTTTAATTTATTTAACAAACATAGTAGTTCTAAAACACTCAGTAGGCGATAGGCAGTTTAGTCAAGGCAAATGGCCAGTGCTATTCCAACATCAGGGTGCACACAAATCAATATCAAATACAATACACAGTAGATCAAATAAAACATTAGAATAGATTGGCACTTCACTATGCCGTTTTGCACCATTGCCTGAATTTTACTAAAACCATATAAAGTGCCAAAGTGCGAGAGTTACATGTTAGGGGCCCATATACATTTACTTGTAAAATGAACCATAGTAGTGAGGTAAAAAAAAAAAAAAAAACATTGATAAGTATAAAAGCTGATCAAGTTCCTATAAAATACACACTTCATTAGGATAAATTCATACCAGTTGGATGTAATCAAACGATCAATGATACTGTCGTAACGGGTGAGTGTAGCGGACCAAAAGATGCAGACTCGGGGAATATTTATAGGATTTATTGTAGAAAATAGGACAATGTACAACCAGTGGGTGATCCGGAGGTGAGCAGGTGAGCAGGAACACGGGAAACACAAGGACCGAGGACATGAAGGGACGACAGGAAGACAGGCAGACCAGACGGGCGTAGGACAGAGCGGGCAGGAGACATCCAGGACCGGAACACAGGAACAGACAGGAGTGCAGAGACACGACAGGATGAAGTGAACATGACAATGATCCCGCACTGAGTCTCCTCTCCCAGCTCCTTTTATGCCCAGCAGGCATGTTGATTGCACTGATGGGCTGCAGGTGCACGCAGGAGGAGCCAGGAGCCCAGCCCAGATCTGGCAGGTGAGGGAGGGAAGGAGCACGCAGGGAGGAAAACCAGGAGTGGACACTGCGGATCATGACAGTTTTTGACCGAAAGCAAGGAATGAAAGGGGACTCGTCATTACGCACAGCACTATAAGCCTTCCACATGGACAGTCACGCCTACTCCTGCTACAACATAACTCATTACACTAGCTATGGTTTTGAAAAGTGACCGTCCCGGTGACCCTTAAGTTATCAATCTTGGAAGGCGGTGTGGGTTGGTATGCTGTCCCACATTTATTCTCTTTGAGTGCCATTTCCCACCAGCCTCTAAATTGGTCACATTCCCGTAACTATCTAGTGAGCCCTGAGACATAACAGGTGGCTGAAAGTTTGCCTGCTCCTTACTTTGGCCTTCAACACTTTGAGCTTGGGGCTGAAACACAGGGAAGATGCAGGGCCCTGGCCTCTTGCAGCTCCTGGACCATCACCATCAATGCCTCTGGTTCACTTGTATCTGATGAATCTGAATAGGTCCTTTGTTGACAATTCTCCAACAACCCTGTGTCAGCGTGAGAATCTTGAGCATTATGGTTGGCAGGCACATTTGGCGACACTTTGAGTTCAGCTTTGTTCACATTTTTTCATTTCCAGCAGCTTCCCTGGGATGGATTTGGTAGACTCTGCCTTCTGGGTCCATACTTTGGACAACAACATGCACCTTTGAATCCCATGCATCTTGCAATTTGTGGTGCCCTAAAGGATGGTTCTTTTTATACACCAAAGTGCCTGGGGAGAGGACTATGGGATTAGGCTCATAGTATCGGTTTCTTCTTTCTGCCTGCTGCAGCCTTACTTTAGCTTGGGCATATATATATATATATTGATGTTCTTCTACCCAATTTTGAACCATCCTGGGAGTCGGGTCAACTTGTACTGTGTCAAGCAAGAAATCAACAGGAAGGTGGGGCTTTTGGCTAAACATTAACTCAGTGGAATGGTGTTCAGTGGTAATATATGCAAAGAGGACTTCAAGTGCTGGGGCCATTTTCGTTTGCTTACACCACCTTTCAGTGAGGATCTTGATGACAGTGTTCGACAGTTGATTACGAGTTGCATATGATTGGGCAAATTTTGAAAAAAAAACATCTGTTACAACAAGCAAATTTTCTCTGCCATCTGTTGATTTCTCTAGCAGTGCAAAATCAACAGCCACAACCTCCAATGGCTTTGAAGCCTTTGGTCGGGCTGCTTTGGCCAGGGAGCAGCAGTGGTATTGTAGGCAGTACTTTTCAATCTTTCTCCCCATAAAAGGCCAGTAGCGTTTCACCAGGTTTGTGGTGCATTCATTGCCTTGGTTGCCATGATTGTCATGAAGACACTTTAAAACTTCAGCTTTAAGGCATTGAAGTAAGAGGAGTCATAGTGGTAGGAGCCATAGGTGATCCCTTGATATGGGATGCCAAGGCCATTATTAGCCAATGACATTTCGTCAATTGTTCAACCCCTTGTGGCTTGAAGACTTTTTCAAAGAAGCTCTCCTGTATTGTGGAGACTATAGATCCAGTGTCTAGGGTCTCTAGATACATGATTAGGGATACTACCAGGGGTTTTGCATAGAGCTACATCTATTGAACATTTTAGGGTGTGTGAAAAATCACAAAGGGGTTTCACCTTCCCTCTGTGTGCGCTGGAGCAGTTGGAGCTGAGTGGCCACATACGACAGTGCACAGCTATAGTTTTCCATCAAAAATGGAAAATATCTTATCTGGTGTATCCCGGTTAGCATCTAGATAAAATTTCACCTCTGCTTTTGCACCGCCATCTAGGTGGTCAGTGATGAATAGTACTTGTTCAGAAATGGGTATGTGTCTAACCTCTAGGCATCTACATACCTAATCAACCCGTAGTTCAACAGTTAACAAATCAGCTCTCATTTTACCTGTAAACTCTGGACACTTTGGACACTCTTTAGGCACATATACATAATGTATATTTGTAGTTTTATTAAGCAGGTTGCCAGCAAAAGCCATGTTTGCACTAGAGGGCCCAGGCCTTTAATCAGCCTCACTACTTTGGGTTTGTTGAGCTTGTAGTTGCGCTTTTTGAGTTTGTACTGTGCTTTAAACTGTTCTTTAGAGCCTTTAAGTTGTTGTAGCAGCTCCATAAGGGCCTGCTGGTCCTCCATGCTGTGCCGTGGACCAGAAATGGGATTTGAAGCTGTAGTACTGCAGGGCCTCCATGCCATCAACAAGCATAAAAGCTGATCAAGTTCCTATAAAGCACATACTTCATTAGGATAAATTCATACCAGTTGGATATAATCAAATAGGTCAACGATACCTTTGCCAGTGGTTGAGTTCAAGTGGTTGAGTTCCACCTTTAATTTAACACCCATAACTAAATTCAAACAACAAATTAGTATTTTAAATAAACACAATAGTAGCAGATGCAGTAGAAGTGCATACAAAACTCACATCAAGTGCTTAGTGCTACTTCTACTCGCATGGTAGATGACTGGAGGTATTCTGATAAGGTGCCTATGGAGTGACTGTGCAAATTGCTATTATTAGGCTGTAAAATGAGCGCATTTCACTACTTTCATTTTAGTCATACAAACAATGAGAAGATCGCTTATGTGCAAGGCAAAAAGATCGCTTACACAAGCTCTGTTTGGTGTCCGTGTGCTACAAGAACTGTGTCATGTTTCGATTGAAAGCAAGGAATGAAAGGGAGCGTTCTCGGTCAAGCCTACTCCTGCTACAACTTAAACCATTACACATTAAATGCAAAATCAGGTATTTTCGAAGAATATACCAGACAAACTAAATCATATCTGAAGGAGCAGCGCAAGAAACACAAAAATGATTTCATATTGTCACAGTGGGTAGAGGAACCACAACTTTTACACTGTACAATATTACTGACTTTTCATTTATATTTTCCTGGGCCACTACTTTGTACTTCTGCTTGAGCATTTTGAAGATATTTTACTCTTACTTGAGCCCAGGTGACGGTGCAGTTCTACACGTTCAACCTGCTCCTCAGAGCACTGAGCAGGTCAGATCAGACTCGGACAGAGGCCACACCCCTCAGACAGAAAGCTACAGGACCTCTGACCAAAAGAACAGGTTCTTCCTCTCATGAATATTCTATAACATCTGCCACTCACCTGTCACTCTATAAGGCAAGGCAAGCTTATTTGTATAGCAGAATTCATACACAAAGTATTTCAAAGTGCTTTACAGAATAAGAAAGACATTAAAATCACAGAAATCAAAACATAAATAATGAAAAAATAATTATCATAAAATTTACATTAAAACAGAAGAGTACAGAATAAAAACCTTTCAGTCATATGCACAGATAAACTGATTTGAGCCTGGATTTAAATATTGTCAAAGTAGAGGCCTGTCTCACATCTTCAGGACTGTTCCAGGCTTTAGCTGGATAAAACTGAAACACTGATTCTCCATGTTTAGTCCTGACTCTGGGCACCAGCAGGAGTGTGAGATCGTTCATATTGCACTAACATATCGAAGATGTACTTTGGTGCTTGTCCATGGAGAGACTTGTTCACAAGCAGACCTGCTTTAAAGTCTATTCTCTGAGCCACAAGAGCCAGTGCAGAGACCTGAGCACAGGACATATGCTCATACTTCCTGGTTCTAGTCAGGACCCGTGCAGTAGCATTCTGGATGTGCTGCAGCTGTGTTAACGCTCGTTTGGAGAGGCCAGTGAGCAGGCCATTACAGTAGTTTAACCTACTGCAGACAAATGCACGGATAAGTCTCTCTAAGTCTGGTTTTGACAGTATACTTTTGACTTTTGCAATATTTTTTAGATGGTAAAAAGCTGCAGATGTTGATTTGATGTGGCTGTTAAAGTCCAAGTCCGAGTCCATTATTACCCCTTGATTTCTAGCCTGATTTGAAGGTTTTAGAGAGAGAGACTGGAGTTGCCTGCTAAGTAGAAGCCAAAGGGAGAGCAGCAAGAAAGCAGGCACGTTTATTGCTTGACAGCTGGCGCAAACAGCATATGAGAACCCAGGTCCTCAAGACACAGCCTGCCTACATGCCACATCATTACGGTCTAACAATGGCTGCCTGTCATTTACAGAGGGCATGTCAGAGTCTACCTCCCCCTGGGGCTGCCGACCTACTGGTCTTGAAAGGCGATGGGGGTTTTGATGTTAGCCTGCTGTTGTCCTAGCGGATCTGCGTACAAGAGCCCCACTGCTACCAAAGTTGTGAACGGGCTCATTTGAGGGTAGAAACAGCTCAGCTGAGATGACTGGTGGAGCAACCAAAGAATCTGGGGCACTTTGAGCAGATGGTGGAGATGCCCATGAAGTGTGTGGCCCAACCACTGGTTGTACTGGCGGCTGTGACACACTCAAAAACAGATCACCCTAGAGGGGAATCTCTCCCTCTGGAATGGGCACTGTAGAGATCCAGAACGGGGGTCTGGTGGATCATTGCCAACCAGGGCTTTCAGCAACAAACGATGCACCTTTTTCAACCTTTGTCTGCTGGTCCACTGGGGCTACAATGTACACTACACCGTCTTTTGGAGCCTGGAGGACCACATGGGTTATGGGGTACCATAGATCTTGGGTCTTCTGACAACCCATGGCACTGTGGTCATTAAGTAATATGAGCTGGTCCTTCTTGAGGGGTGCCTCTTGGACATGCTGATCGATATGCTTTCTGCAGGCTGCAGCAAATGCCATCCGCAGCCATGTCTGGAGCTGCTTCACCCACTCATGCACACTTCCTCCAACAGGATTTTGTGCTCGACCAAACAAGAAATCAATTGGGAACCAAGGTTCCTGCCCAAGAATTATAAATGGTGACTCTCCAGTAGACTGGTGAAAAGCAATGTTCCCTCTAATTTTTCTCGAGTCTGAGCAAACACATAAACTCCCTGAGTGGTCCCATGGACCACGGTGAGCAACATCAGACCTGTGCACTGTGGTCATGCTTCATCACATCCATCCAAGTTCAATTGTTTATTAAAAGAATCAAATTACCGCATTTACATTTCTGTTATAAGATTTTTAATTAAGTGCTTTAGCCCACTTATACAATGAAAATGACAAAAATCTTGCTCATGACCTGTGTAGTATGTTAATGCTATTAGAAGTATAAATATTTAATTTTAACTATGGCAAAATATGAGCTTCCAACCAAACCAAGTCAACTGTAAACTCCAATGCTGAAAACACTTTTATTATAAAACATTTTTATTATAAAGCTCTGACTTGTATTATGAGTATAAGCCATTGTGTGAAGCTTTTTTTGCACTGAGTGAGATGTCCTACTGCGTCTGGGAGACAGTCCGTTAACTCTTTTTCAGTATATGACACGATCATTTGATTTTTACAACTCATAAACTAGTGACAGTATTCAATGACCAATACACACAGAGAGGAATCTGTATCTGCACACCCAGCTGCTCTATTACTGTATATTTATATATCATATCAAAACACAATATAAAATGTATATTTGTATATAAAATATAGTCAAAACAAGTGGTATGGGTCAAAATAAATATATATTTACAAACCACACACTGCAAACAGTGAACAAACACACACACACTTCAAAATTTAAACAAACACACACTGCAAACTAAGAACACACTGTACATGATTGTACAGTGTGACAGTCATTCTGTGACAGTGGCTCAGTGGTTAGAGGTTGGAGGATCGAGTCCCGTCTGGACCAACTTCTGTCATTGTGTCCTTAGGAAAGACACTTCGCACAGATTGGCATTTGCTAATGCTAATGATTACGCATGATATATTTGACCCACAATTAAGTCAATAGCAGAATAAACCACGCTTACCGATCAGGAACAGCATCCAGTCCATCAAATCATAAGGTCCTCTGCTCCTGAGTCCATCAAGAGATCTTCACTCGGTTTCACAAACCGCTCCGGCTCCGAGATGCCTCTAGTTTAACTTGTACAAACATCCACAGTGTCCTCGGTCGCATACGTCCTTTATTTTGTCCGTTTGTCATGTTTAAAATGCAAAACTACTACAAAAGAGTGCGTAACAGTGCCCCCGGGGGCGGGCCGTCGGAACGTTAAGGGGTTAAACACCTTTTGAAGGGTCCCTTCGAAGTACTCTTCAAAGTGTAGTTTGAAGGTTCCGGTCGAGAATCTACCCTCCTCAGTGTAGCCGCCATCTTGCTGAAGTGGGACAGGTCTAGACCACGGACCGCACTTCCACCGCTGTCTTTGAGCATACGATACGTACATTACGTGCGTTATTTTTAATTATTTATTATTTAATAGAAGAAAAGTCAAGATGTCGTCGTCACAGCCGTTTCTTTCTGTTTAGATTGAATATCAATAGGCAAATATAACATTCGAGGTGATTTTTTTTACTCAATTGTAGCTACTTCATAACTTAAACAAAATATACCTTGTGAAAACGTAATAACAGAGACAGAGGTAACAATATCATTTTTGACATTCATAGTCTATAAACCAGAGAACACTGATTAGTTGTACATATAGTGGGATATGGCAGTTTAATGGTTCGGTATATTGGCCAGTGGCTACACCACTTTAATAACAGTAGAGGGCGCTGTTTCCCTTCTATGCCATGCCAGTTCTTTTCATCGGATTATTATAAGGTATTTTCTAGCAGTGCAGCGCTACATCAAGCTAGTGTCTTGATTTACTAACACGAAGGTAAATGACACGTGCCACCAGGGGGTGCAGACCTATGGAATGTACGGAACTCATGAAGATTTTGTGCACATCTCAGGACTCTCTCCTGTCCTTTCCGGAGAGTCCGTTGCTTCATTGTTCACATTACCTGTGTGCAACTCATTAAACTCTTCTGACTTTATGTTTCAGTCTCTTGGTCTTTGACTCTTACAATAGAAACGAACATTCTTACATTATTCTTATTGCAGTAATAATTTTTAATGATAATAATGTCTTCTTATTGTCTAGCAATAACTGCACATTCCTTTATTCCATGTAACTCCCCTCCTTTTTAATCATCAAACACATCTTTATTCAGATTTAACAGTTTCATGTTGTAGATGAGGTAAACCAGTACGAACATTTGAACGTGTATTGCGCAACGGACTCCATTTTCTTCTCTTTTTTGCATAGGCGCAGTGCATGATGGGATATAGAAGTGCGTGAAGTGTGCACGGATGCACGCTTTGGTTACGTCTGATCTCCATAGAAATGGTGCAAAGGGAAGGGCAGGTTTATCAGCCGCATTCAGTAGGGTGTGTTGAAATGGGACAGCCCTTGTCGCGCCGGAAATTACGTAACTGCCCTTCGATGCCCACTTCGAATGGTGATTCTAAGGCCAGTTTGGTGAATTGGGACACGGCCTAAAACTCTGATAGTGGGACATAAAGACTCCTGTCAATGACGTTGATAAGATGCACAAATACGTCTGTGAATCACATAATTGGCTGGAGCAGCTTGTCCCCGGTCACACTCACTGGCTCACATTGAAAAATAACGCAGAATGAATTCTTGTGTGTTTATTTTATTTTCAACTCCGGTTCGATTTTTTTGTGCGCAGCACAGATTGTCTGTGCGCGGAGACCGTGTCAGCAGTGCACAATTGTGCACGCGTGCAGCTTAGAGGGAACAGTGGTGAAAAGTGGTATTGTAGACGTAGAGCACCTGGGGCAAACAAGCACTCCAATCCCTCTTATGAGATGCAGGTAGCATGTTGTGCAGGGTGTGATAAATCTCTTGCACTGCCTGTTACCAGCTGGCTTGTATGGTGGTACAGGATTTTATTATGCCATACAACCCACAAAACTGTTGTATGGGAGTGCTCTCAAAGTTGTAGCCCTGGTCTGAGTGGATGTGGGCGGAGACACCAAACTTTGCAAACCACTCAGTAATCAGGCCATTGTGGAGGCACATTGATCACGGGTTGGGAATGCCAAGGTGTATTTGCTAAAAACATTGGTCATCACCAAAACATTCTCCACCCCTGTCGAGGTAGGCTCCAGTAAGGTAAAGTCGATTGTCTCATTTGACTTTGAGGCCAGTAATTGTCCCATGAAAGCATGAGCAACTGGTTGATTATCTTTAGTATGGTGACATTTGCAAGCCTGGCATCATTGAGCAACCTCCCAGGACATATCTTCCCTGTAGCACTGGGAGCGCTGCACGACAAAGTCCTTTCTGTCCCTTGATGCTCATGTTCCTGATGGATCTGGGTGAGACCTTTCTTGGCCAGGGCTTTGGGCAAAAGGAGTGGTACGTGGCCCCACCCCCATCAAGATGAAAACACCTGAGGATACAGAAGCCCCTCAGCCAGGCGATTCCACTGGGTCAGCAATAAAAAGTCTGGGAGACAGATGGCTCATCGCTCTTCTGGAGTGGGCTGTCAGGTTTTTTAGGACCTCCTGCAGGACAGGGTCGGACTGCTGAAGCTCATGTAGGTCAGCAGAGGCAAAATTTGGAAAAACAGTCACCACAGAATGGGTTGACCATGCAGTTGCTCTGGAAGACATGTACCCAAAGGTGCAATTTCCTGTAAAGAAGGCCCAGGCTGGCAAGACAAGGCGTCAGCATTCTAGTTACACTTACCTGAACGGTACATCAGCACAAAATCAAAACAGGTCAACTGGAAGGCCCAACACTGCTCTACAGCTCCCAGTTTCACGGAGGAGGGATGGCTCAGGGGGTTGTTGTCAGTGTAGGCCATGCTCTTGTGGCCTAGGAACTACTCCTGGAACTTCTCTGTCATGGCCTACTTACGAGCCAGCAACTCCAGCTTCATGGAGCCGTAGTTTGACATATTACGCTCAATCCGTTGCAACCCACGACTGGCATATACAATAGGCCCCAGCTTCCCTTCTTGCTCCTGGGAGAGCACTACCCCCAATCCAGCATGACTTGCATCGACCTCCAAAATGAATGGGAGGGAGAAGTCAGCGTAAGCAAGCACTGAGGCCGTGGTGAGCTTTGCATTCAGCATATCAAAGTTCTGCTGACATCAAGTGTTGTAATGTGCTAGGGGCATTGCAAATCCACTCGAATAGACCGAAGGGCATACAGAATGCAGTTTATGCCAGTCCCCCTCTTCCTGTCTCCTAGAGAAAAATGATTCCTGCAAAGTGATGTATGACCTGGCCCATCTAGAAAGATCTTTGAGAATGGAGATTATTTTGGTTGGGTCCTCTGTGTGTTATAGTTGCCACCGAACACACAATTTTTACACAGCAATTAACAGTGAAATGGTCTCTGGCAAACAGTAAATCCTGCCATCAATACTAAAATGTGGTGAGAGTGGTGGAGTAGAACCTTTAATCAGTTAGCACTTTAAATAATATAATCATAAACATCCAAATATAGACCTTAATTAAAACCACACACACACATTCATACACTCACCCCAACAAACAAACCAGGGAGCTGATGCCTTTCTGGAAAGAAAGTAAGGGAGCAACTGAGGAGGATACTTAAACATAAACAACAAACAAAAAACACCACATGCAAATAAACAGTGCACTGCAAATATGAAAAATCACCTCCACCAGAAGAACCACTACCAACATTAGACTGGACACTCAGCTCCTGGGGGTTTTCAACGATATTTCCATATATTGTATACATACACATGGACAAGAACAACCACAATAATAGTCCAATTGCACAAGTCTTATGAGATTGTCCGTATTCAGTGAATTGTTTCACTGGTCCATTGACTCCTAATAGGAGCATGGCAAATAGAGCAGTAAATCCAATGCATACAGACGTACAGAGCAGGGCAGAAGTCCTCACACACCCTTTCAAAGCAGCGCGGACCACGTGCACAGCAAAGAGTGAAAGCGAGCAGTGAGCAGTGAGCAGTAAAAGTAGGGGTAGGCAACAGACAAGATAGGACAAAACGGTAGTGTCACTTGAGCATAACTTGTAGCTCCTGCAAGGAAGAGGACTGGGAAGCACGGTGCTGTTATAAGTTGCTAATATGGTATCTGTCCGGTATCATTAATTAAAAATGACTTGTTACATTGAGACATTGAGCACAGCAAGTTTCTGATTAGTTTCATTAGGACTGGATGTTATCTTCTTACAGGGAAAGTTAACTAAATTTCTCTGATTGAACAGTCTAACTGTCCTTTTATTAATCAGTTTATGTGGTGTAACTGCAGATATAGCTCCATCACAGGGCCTCAGCCTGATTTTGTCTTTATCATGACTGTATGTCCTGGGACAGCAGAGGCCCTGTGTGTCTTAGCTCTTGGTGATAACAGTTCTGGGGGAAGGCAGGGAAGAGCCAACAGGGTAATGTGTGGGTGAGGGACCAGGTGAAGGCCGAGGAGGTGGAGCAGGGGGGTTGGGAGAGGGACCAGGTGAGGGCCAAGGAGGTGGAGCAGGGGGGAGTCCAGGTAGTAGAAGTAGGTCCAAGGCCTGTGACCAGGGCCCTGGGGGAAGTCACGCTGGAGATGAATCCTTCACAGGGGAAGGTGGTGGTGCTGCTGAATTCATCTCTGGGGGAGGTGGTGGTGCTGCTGAATCCTTCGCTGGGGGAGATGTTTGTGGTGCTGGTTATCACTCCTTCACTGGGGGAGATGGTTGTGTTGCTGGTGGTGACTCCTTTGCTGGAGGAGGTGGTTGTGGTAGTTATGGTGCTGCTGGTGGTGCTGACACATTGGCTTGGTCTCTGGTTGGCGCAGCAGGGATGCTTCTCTCATTCCTCTTTTTTTTCTCACTGGCCCAAGGACCCTGTCCAGACCAGTGCCTCAGAGCGTGGAGGAGGTTATCTATCAGCACTCTCACTCCACCTCTGCTCAGGTGCGGGCAATTTCCCTTGAACAGATCCTCTCCACTTTATCAAGCTCCTCGAATAATTTAATGAAATCCCTTTTCAGGATTTCAGTCTGTTTCATTCTGGTGTCAACTGCACCAACATAACACCTATCAGCAAGGCCCCAAGATGAAGCAATTGCCAAGGGTGGAGTAGAAGCTAAGGATGGAGCAGGGGCTCAGGGTGGAGCAGGGGCTTAGGGGCAGGGGCTCAGGGCAGAGCAGGGGCAGAGCATGACGGCTTATAGCTTCTGATCGACTCATGGCTCAGGTCTGTCTGTGACAAAGCAGCAAACTTCAAACTGAAAGCACAAAAAGGATGAAGTCTTTAGGGTGTTCAGAAAAAAGACAGGTTTGTGATGGATAATGCATTTATTGAGAGGTCAGAGGTCACAGGTTAAACTTTATTAAACACTGTTACATTCCGTTAAATGATTTTGATAATACTCGAATACACTCAGACTCACAGGACCCAACCAGGACTAAACCAGTACTAAACCAGGACCCAACCAGGACCCAACCAGGACTAAACCAGGACTAAACCAGGACTAAACCAGGACCCAACCAGGACCCAACCAGGACATAACCAGGACATAACCAGGACTAAACCAGGACTGAACCAGAATCCAACCAGGACTAAACCAGAACCCAACCAGGACTAAACAAGGACTAAACCAGGATTCAAGAGATGAGTAGTACTCAGTTGCATTCACTTGAATAACTTGGAGAAAACTTGTACTTGTACTTGTCTAGGTTGTAAACGGACTGTGAACTTTTACTCCTACTTGAGTAATATATTTTACAGAGCTCAAGAAAGAGTAACTTAAAGAATAACTGTCAGGATGTAGCACCTGATTCAGAATTTGAAGTTACTGTAATTTGAATGACAAAACAATTAAATGCAAAATTTGGTATTTTCAAAGAATATATCAAACAAACAGACAAAATCATACCTGAAGTAGCGGTGCAAGAAACACAAATGTTCAGATGATTTCATATTGTCACAGTGGGAAGAGGAACCACAACTTTTACACTGTACAATATTACTGACTTTTCATTTATATTTTCCTGGGCCACTAATTTGTTCTTCTGCTTGAGCATTTTGAAGTTATTTTACAATTACAATAAAGTACAATTTTTGTTCAAATTTGCCCACCTCTGTCAAGACCACGGGAGCTAGGTCCAGTGGGAATTGGAGGAGGTGTGGTTTTGGTCAAATGTCAAATACAAAGTAATAAATATGATAAGCACCTCACAGAGAATGATAGAGTTTGCATCAGAGGGACTCTGGACCAGGACCGTACCTGAAGTAGACATGGACCAGATGAGGTATTCCTTTGAAATGAATCTGAACAGCTGAAATGCTCTTAAACAGGGTGAGTTCATGTTAAAGATGATGCCCCATGCTCCATTTCTCTCCCCTCTCTCTCTCCCCCTTCCCTCTCCTCCACCTCGTCCCTCTCTCCCCTTCCTCTCCTCCTCCCTCTTCCCTCGCCCCTCCTCCCTCTATCCCCTAATTCCTCTCTCGTCCCTAAAAACCCTGCCTGTCCTCTCTCTCCCCCTCCTCCTTCTCTTCTTCTCTCTTCTCCCTCTCCATGGGCCCTGTGTTGATCTTCACATTTAAGTTAAACCTAACCTTTATACGTATAAACATTCAGTTCATTCAGTTGAAAAGTGGGCGCAGCGTCGTCATCACGGCGTCTCATCCTAAAACTTTAAACAAATTCTTTATAACTTTATTAAACTCATAACTTTATTAATCTCATAACTTTATTAAACTCATAACTTTATTAGACTCATAACTGTATGAACCCTTGTCTTGGGAGAAGGCCATTCAAACTGAAACTGTTTTGCGCGATGTCCGGCTCCGCCTCTTTGATGATCGCCGACTCGAGGATTTTGATTGGACGACAGGAGCTGGTTGGGCAGGGCTGGGCTTTGTGGGAGTGGGGGTTGCCTTCAGGGGGGCAGGGCTTGGCTTCACAGGGGCAGAGCTTGGTTTGGTGCGGGCGGGGCCTCTCCGGGAGCCGCGTCCGGGCCGTGGTGCAGGGCCTGAAGCTGCGGGGGCGGGGCCTTGGGCTACAGGGGCAGGGCCTGGAGCTCCAGGGGCGAGGCCTCGAGCTGCAGGAGCAGGGCCTGGAGCTGCGGGGGCGGGGCCTCGAGCTGCAGGAGCAGGGCCTGGAGCTGCGGGGGCGGAGCCTCGAGCTGCAGGAGCGGAGCCTGGAGCTGCGGGGGCGGGGCCTGGAGCTGCTGGGGCAGGTGCAGGTGGAATGTGGGCGGGGTTCTTGATTCGAGTTGAGCGGGAGGCGGGTTTCTTCGGAAGAGCTTCACCGGAGTCTCTCTCGTCCTCTGTGCAAAAAAGAGCATTAAACATTAAGCAGCATTGATGTTGTTTTATTTTTCTCATTCATATGAATTAATACTGTGTTATATAATCATATAAATATACTAACCCTAGGGTTAGAATAGAATGATTTAGAATAGTGAAACTGTTTGCACAGATCTGCACAATGCTGCCAGTTGTGTGATCATTATCGTATTATATATGTATTTGTGTGATCATTTTGAGCGTATGGTCACGTGGTTTTGCGGATCTGGCGACACTTCTGTTGCTGCAGTGACAGAAACACTCACCATCATCCTCTTTGCTGCTGCTGGACGAGGCTGACACTGGCTTCTGATTGGCTGGAGCAGATGGAGGAGGCGGGGCTAAACTGTCAGAAGCTTCAGAGCTACTCACACCTGAAAACATATAGTCACATGATCACATAATCACGTTATCACATGTATAAGACAAAACAATCTGATTTTATGTGGACTTTAAACTGAACATTTATTATCTTTAAATGAAGTCAAATCAAAGACTGTCTTTATTCTCTATTTACATCATGTATTATTATTATTATTATTAGTAGTAGTAGTAGTAGTAGTAGTAGTAGTAGGAGTAGTAGTAGGAGTAGTAGGAGTAGAAGTAGTAGAAGTAGTAGTACTACATGTTTCTTTTTGCGTTTTGGAGCAGTTCAGTTAACACTCCACTCGGGGGCGCTGCAGGATCATCTTCTTTCTTTCTGGCCCATCTGGCGGTATTAACAGACACCCGCACGGTGTGTGGGGGTGTGTGTGTGTGGGTGCGGGGGTGGGTGTGTGTGTGGGTGTGTGGGTGTGTGTGTGTGTGCGTGGGGGGGGGGGGGGGGGGGGGGTGCGTGTGTGTGTGTGGGGGGGGGGGGGGGGGGGGGGGGTGTTGTATATTCACCTGGCTGATCAGGGGACACTGCATTCATGCTTTCTGCAACAGACAAAAGTAATGGTCATATGCTCTCAACGTGGCATCACTAAGACACAAGAAGTGTTGTTACCACAGCCAATGGCCATAGATGGCCATGAATAAAGAGGTGGACTAAGTGAGTGTGACATCACCCACAAGCTCCAGTCAAATGAAGCTTATCTGAGTGCTAATATCACAGCAACTAAAGAACCAACCAGGAGTAAGGCTGTTGAAGATAACGCCTCTTCCCACCCGCTCCGCTGGTTTAACACGGAGCAGGCACTTAGTAATGCTGTCACTTAAACCAGAGATACATACAGGATATGGGTCTCACCTGTCGGAGCCTCATCGGACGTCGGATCTTTATCTGAGAGAAAACAGACACAGTGTAAAAGCCAGAATTAAACTAGGACTAAACAAGGACTAAACCAGGACAAACAAGGACCAAAGCAGGACCAAAGCAGGACCAAACCAGATCTAAAGCAGGACTAAACCTGGTCTGAAGTATGTTGAAACTCCCAAAGAGCAGCACAGCTATCAACAGCATGATATTAAAAGAGTTTTTTTTTGTCTTGTTTAGTTCTAATTTAGTCTTGGTTTACTTCTGGTTTAGTTTCGGTTTAGTCCTGGTTTAATCCTGATTTACTCCTAGCTCAGTCCTGGTTTAGTCATGGTTTTTGAACACTGGTTTAGTTCTAAATGCTCTCTGCAGTTTCACCCAGAGGAAATGAAGAATAGGTTAAATGCAGTGGACCTGAGCCCTGACCTTTAACCCTTGATTTTAACCCTTTGATTCGATTAAATCTGTGATGTGACGTGTGTTACCTGTGGAGGGCACTGGAGCTGCAACATCTGAAACACATATTCATCATTATTCAGTTTGACATGAACCATTTAGGTGTTCAGAGGAGAGGGTCAGAAGAGCCAAGCAGAGAATCAGAGGAGCAGCAGCT
The DNA here is from genome assembly GCF_009829125.3 of Periophthalmus magnuspinnatus. Taxonomy (NCBI): domain Eukaryota; kingdom Metazoa; phylum Chordata; class Actinopteri; order Gobiiformes; family Gobiidae; genus Periophthalmus; species Periophthalmus magnuspinnatus. The sequence continues at coordinate 28,380,925 of NC_047136.2, forward strand.
CTGAGAAGGAGCAGAGGAGGGGCACAGGGAGCAGAGGCGGGGCAGAGGGAGCAGAGGAAGACCAGATGGTGCAGAGGAGGGGCAGAGGAGGAGCAGATAGTGCAGAGGAGGAGCAGATGGTGCAGAGATGAGGGGCAGAGGGTGCAGAAGAGGTGTTTCTCACCGATGGAGTCCACTTCAGCTCGAACCAGAACCAGAAGCAGAGACAACAACAGTGCCACCACAGTCCTAAAGAAGACATCATGCGTTAGCACCTGATTTTTCTTGTAACTATTTTAAACATGTTTATCCCGTGTTCTGTGGCTGTAGTCACATGTGTGTCTCAGCTTAAATATATTCATACCAAGTTTGACTCTTTCACACAGTTTATTCTTAGAAACAGAAACAAAAATAATGGCATTTGAGGAGAAGGTTCTCTGTTTTACTGAAGTCAGACTTTACTGACCCTTGACCCCTAGCCCTACACCAAGCCAGTTTTGGACACCTGAAAGGTCGTCTCACACAACTAAACACATTTTAACCATTAATACATTCATTCAGAAGTACATGGCAATTGAACAGCTGAAAGTTCTTACCTGTCCAGCATGGTGAGGTCAAAGGTTGTTCCAGGAGTGGGGGGCCACAGCTCAGGCAGTCGGTGGTCTCAGGCGGGTCGTGGTCTCAGGTGAGTCTCAGATAAGCCTCCAGTGAGTCTCAAAGGGGTCTCAGGCAGGTCTCAGGCAGGTCGCTGGTCTCAGGCAGGTGTCAGGCAGGTCGATGGTTTCAGACTGCTCTCAGGCGGATCTCGGGTGGTCAGTAATCTCAGGTGGGTTTCAGGCAGGTTTCTGGTCTCAGGTGGGTCTCAGGTGGGTCTCAGGTGGGTCTCAGGCAGGTCGGTAGTTTCAGGCAAGTCTTAAGCAGATCTCAGGTGGATCTCAGGCAGAGCTCAGGCAGAGCTCAGGCAGAGCTCAGGCAGATCTCAGGCGGTCTCAGATGAGTCTCAAGTGAATCTCAGGTGATTCTCAAGTGATTCTCAGGTGAGTCTCAGGAGATGAACGGGTGAAGAGAGACACAGGTTGAGCGCTGAAGTGAAGGGGAGTGAGCCGCACTGAGCGCGTGCAGAAGGCTTTATACCAAACCCAAATGTCACCTGTGAGCGTGCACGTGTGTGCATGCACCTGTGTTTGTGAGAGTGCACGTGTGAGTGTGCACACAGGGCTCAGGTTTCTAATGGATTCTAATGTACAGTGAATGGAACAAATGAGAAGGAGGTAAAGAAAGAGGCGACTGAAGAAGCTCCCCTCAGGAGTCTAACCTACAACCTCAGGATAACTACTCTATAACAGTAACACAGGGAGTCTAACCCACAACCTTAGGAGACCACTGTGCCACAGTACTCCACTCAGAGAAATCAGCAGTCTAACCTACAACCTCCTGATGAGAGGAGTAGACAGGACAACCACTCTGCCACAGTGATTCAGACCTAGACCCAGATCTGGAGCAGGAAGTCCCCTCCTGGATTTCACTGTCCCAGATCCAGGCCTCACATACCTCCAGTAAACAGAGCAGAACTAAACCAGGACTAAACCAGGACTAAAACAGGACTGAACCAGAACTGAACCAAAAATGTGACTAAACCAAGACTGAACCAGGACTAAAACAGGACTGAACCAAACCTGAACCAGGACTAAAACAGGAATGAACCAAGACTGAACCAGGACTGAACCAGGACTAAACTAGTACTAATCTAGGCCTGAACCAGGACTAAACCAAGGCTGAACCAAGACTGAACCAGGACTAAACAAAGACTGAACCAGGACTGAACAAAGACTGAACCAGGGTTGAACCAAGACTGAACCAAGATTAAACCAGGACTGAACCAGGACTAAACCAGAACTGAGCCAGGATTGAACCAGGACAAAAACATGACTAAACCAAGACTGAACCAGGTCTAAACTAGGACAAACCAAGACTGAACCCAGACTGAACCAGGACTAAACCAAGACTGAATCGGGACTGAACCAGGACTGAACTGGGACTGAACCAGGACTAAACCCAGACTGAACCAGGACTAAACCAGAACTGAACCTGAACTGAACAAGCACTGAGCCAGGACTAAAACAGGACTAAAACAGGAATGAACCAAAACTGAACCAGGACTGAACCAGGACAAAACCAGGACTAAAGCAGGAATGAACCAAGACTGAACCAGGACTGAACCAGGACAAAACCAGGACTAAAACAGGACTGAACCAGGACTGAACCGGGACTGAACCGGGACTGAACCAAAATTATACCAGGACTGAACCAGGACTAAACCAGGACTGAACCAGAACTAAACCAAGACTAAACCAGGACTGAACCAGGACTGAACAAGAACAAAACCAAGACTGAACCAGGACTAAACCAGGACTAAACCAGCACTGAGTCAGGTTGAAGCAGGGTTGAACCAGGACTAAACCAGGACGGAACTAGTACTAAATTGGAACTAAACTGGGACTAAGCTAGGACTGAACCAGGATTGAACAAGGAATACATCAAGACTGAAACATGTCTAAACCAGAACTAAACCAAGATTAAACCAGGACTAAACCAGGACTCTCAGACCTTACTATTGTTTTAGATTCAGGCCCAAAACATCTCTTTGCCTCAGGGGTTCAGTCCTGATTTTGATCGTACTTAGACCTTCATGTGTGGCCCTGGTTTAGTCCTTGGTCTAGTCCTAGGTTGAACCCTGGTCTAGTCCTGTTTGGACCCTGGTCTAGACCTGGTCTGGCCCTGGTTTAGTCCTGGTTTTGGAGCCTAGTCTCAGACAAAGTGGTTTCAGGTGAACTGAAGGAATTATTGGAACGACAAAAATGCAGACTCATTAAAACAGCGGTCACTGATCCCAACCCCCTCCGACCTCGCCAAACACACACAACTGCCCCCCTCCACACACGCACCTACCTGCACCCCCATACACAGGTGTGTGTGTATGTTAATATTGAGAATTCCCCAAATCGGACACTGTCTAGACCAGGGGCCTCAGTGGCTCCTCAGGGAAAGGTGGGCGAGGTGTGGCAGGGGCAGAGGGAGGGGGGGGCACAGGAGGCTGCTGCTGATAGGGGGTGATAGCTGTTTTGGCCCTGGGGGGGGGGGCTCTTGGGCACAAGTCCCCGGGGTGGGGTGGGTTGGGGGGGAGCTGCTGTTGTGGCATCACACAAAGCCCCCTCTGTCTCTCTCTGTCTCTCTGTCTCAGAAACTGGAGCTGCTTTTTTCCGTCGTCCGTTTTTAGAGCGTCTTTGAAACACAGTAAGGTCACATTTACATGTTTTCAAAGACACGTCTAAAGGCCCCTCTGTCCAGAGCCCCGCACACACACACACACACACAGACAGACTCACTGTCCATCACTGTCCCTCATTCCCCCCTCTCCCAAGTCCAGACTGTCCCAAGTCCCCCTCCCTCACACACTCACTGTCCATCACTGTCCCTCATTCCTCCCTCTCCCAAGTCCAGACTGTCCCAAATCCGCCTGCCTCACACACTCAGTGTCCATCACTGTCCCTGAGAGGACAGTGATGGACAGATGATACTTAACCAATCATTGTCACAAACAGATACGCAGATACGCACAAGCACAGATACGTTAATTGTTGTGGATTCAAACACAGTTCGCTTAGCTGTGTTCTGTTCAGTTTGTCCATATCCAATTTGATTTGTAGTCACAAGTTGAATGCTGTTTTAACATGATAGTGATGCTGTTCAGTTAAACCTTTCCTATCACATGTTCTCTGTGTCTTTGTCCTCCCCCTGACCGCACATGGCAGTAGTCTCTGCACGCAGCTCGGTATCTCTCTGGCCACAGCTCGTCTCTGGAGTCGTCCTTCTGCTTCTGCCCATGTGTCGATCTTCAGAGCTGTGGGCTGTGGTTGGGGACATGAGGAACAGGTCAAGTTCTTTTGAGCCACAAAAGTGAATGGCTGAACATTCCTGAAGTTTTCCTCCAGTGACAGCCGTGAAGCAGAAGGATGGTTTTAATGCAAGTCTGGTTCTGCCCAGAAGAAGACCATGTGTCCTCTTGCTCTGGAGACAGCTGTATGTATGTGTATATATATATATATATATATATATATATATATATATATATATATATATATATATATATATATATATATATATATATATATTTATGTGTGTGTATGTGTGTGTGTGTGTGTGTGTGTGTGTGTGTATATATATGAACCACTATAGTGACTTCGGTGTTTTTTTCTTTTGTAGAATAAATTTAAGTAGGTCCCAATGCAATGCTAGATAATATGTAAAGCAAAGTGTAGCATAACTAAACCCATGTTCACCTTTACACAGTGCCTCACAGCTTGCTTTGTATTGTGTAAATGGATCATGGCGAGGACACTCCTGTCTCCAGTGTTTAGCTTGACAACAGATGAAGCCTGGTTCTTTGGAAAATCTTGTTGTGTTCTTTTGATTCCTCCCATATCTTTTCAACTGGACGCCCCGGTGTGAATGCACCATTACATGTTAGTTGATGAGTCAGTAGTTGTGTATGAAATTATTAATGCAGTTGGTGATTTTCATGTTGTTGAGCCCTATTGTACATATATGTTGCCATATGTAGTTTTCTCTGCATTCTTTCTTGCTTCATTATTTTCTTTCAGTTTAGCTGTTCATATGCATGTGTGTCTTTTGAGTTAAGTTACACAAATATGTTTCCCAAACATCACGAGTCACACCTAATTGATCAGGTCTTGTAAGTGATCAGAACGTGTAAATTCACTGTGAGTGTTATACATTCTTTAGGGTCCTCACTGTCTCTTTGTTTGCAGGATTGGATTTTGTCATTATCGTAGAGAGAGAGGAAAAGCTTTTGTGATAGCTGTGCAGATGTTATTCACAATTTCTCTATACAAAGCATTGCAATCATGTTTCCAATCAACATGATTGCATAACAGTTCAGTGTTCTGAAGTTGATCGATTATTTTGTGCCATTCAGTAGATTTCTTTTTTTTTTTATCAACACTCTTCTTAGCTGACTCATAGCAGGCTTGAATTTTTGACAAATGGTAATAAGTTACTTAGCAAAAGTCTGACCTGATGCTATAGGATTGGGCAAATGGTTAGATGCTGCATATGTTTCAGAAGAAATCCATGGATGGAACACTATTGTTGGACATTGTGGCCCACAGGCTTCAATTATTACTGTACACTGTGTCTTCTTCAACATGGCGGTGTAGTCTGTGAGCAGTGGGTGAGAGTCCTGTTGTGGTGGGCTAGTGAAGCCTTGTCCATTATTCTTTATTGTTCTGTGTTGGGTGGATGTTTCTTGGCATGTACCACCATGAGGAGGGCCCGAGGAAGACCAAGGACACACATGTCTCCGTTTATCTGTGTGTCAGACCCAGGACACGCTAGAGGAACTATGTCTCTTTGCATAGTTATGCATTTTGGACATGTTTCTCTTCATTCAAAAGATGTAAAGGAAGCTATTATGGTGAAGAAAGAGAATCCCTCTGAACAGGAACAGTGGACTCTAATATAATCTATAGCTGTTTACAGAACTGTTCTCACTCTGTTGAGTAAGAACCTCAAGACCTGAACCAAACCTAGACTAAAGCTGGACTACAACCAGTCAGCTGTGGTCAGATGATTTAGTCTGAAACTTGTTTGCGGTATTCTGAAGGTTTCTAACTTAGCTTGATGCAGTGGCTAATGGCTAAACCAATAATTCAATTTATATAGTATGTAATTAATAATAAAGGAAAACAAAACCAACAACGGCATATGGGAGTTGGCCCAGAATCAGCTAATATAAAAGACACATAGGTTTGTTGTCGATGAATAGAGGCATGCGTTACATACATTCATACTAGGCAATGTGGGTGAATTGCCTGACCAAAGGACACAGTCACACCCCATTCTGGCAACTGTTATTCCAGTGGTCTCCCATCCAAGTCCTGGCCAGGTCCAGCTTTGCTTAACAGAAGAGCTCTGAGCTCAGAGTTTGACAAGGAGGCCACACGCTGAACTCGCCACAACGGTTTAGATCTGGTTTAGACCTGGCTTACATTATTTACATAATTTCAATTACTTAAAATTTAAACAATTTAAAGTGTTGCAGGTGCAGCGCGTGCCGCTGGAGGTCGCTGTGAGCACCTGTGTGTCGTAAACCGCCGAGGCAGCAGAGTGTGAGTGCGCATGCGCAGAATCTCCGTTTGTTTTGGTTTGTTTATTATTTTTATTTTTTATTTTTTTTACTTTTCTCTTTCAAGTAACCCTGCGATTCCACCGAAAATCTCGACCAGACCAGGTCCCTGGCCAGGACCTGGTTTAGAGCGGGTTTGAGATAGAAACAGAGTTAGCTGCTTTAGCTTCATTCATTTATAACGAGGTTTGGCGTCACACAGAAAGAAGCTCCAGCGAGGGTTTAGTCCTGGTTTAGTCCTGTTTTTTTTATCACGGGTTAGACCTGATTTAGTCCTGGTTTAGAACAAGTTCAGTCATTAGTTAGGACCCGAGTTTTTTATTTTATTTAACAAGGAAAGTGCCATTAAGACGCTAATCTTTTTTCCAGGCAGTCCTGGTCATGAGGCATAACCTAACCTAACATAGACACAATAATGTACCAAAAACATTTACAAAATTTGGATCTCCTTTACAAAACTTTCAGCATTCATTTAACCCGACTAATTGGGACCAGTTATTTTACTTTAGAGTCCTTTTGTAAATTATTCCAGGATGTCGTTGCAGAATACTGAAAAGCAACTTAACCAGTGTCTGTGCGAGTTAGCCCTGGTTTAGTCCCGGTTTAGTCCTGCTTTAGTTAGTCCCACTTTAGTTCTGTCCTATTTTATATTTGCCCTGTTCGTACAGAGTGTGAGCAACAGCTACAATGGAGCCGAGCTCAGAGTCCAGACCAGAGTCCAGACCAGAGTCCAGACCAGAGTCCAGACCAGAGTCCAGACCAGAGTCCAGACCAGAGTCCAGACCGATGAAGAGGAGCCTGGACGAGGATGAGGAGAGTCTGAGTAAGAGGAAGGTCAGTGATAAACCCACACAGTCCAGAGCCTTGTGTACAGACCTCACACCAGACACAGTCCTGTTAAAGAGGTGTATTCTGCCGAATGTACTTTTTTGACCTTTCTACCACGTTAAAAGCTTTCCCTCATCAAAAACATACCTGAAAAGGTTTTAGATGCCATGCATACATGTTTGAGTATCTAACGATCTCTCCCAGGCCCTATTCGAGCCCTCCTTACAGTTAGCAGTGCCCACCTGTACAAGGCTTCACCGACAAGTCTACGTCACCCATGCTCCCACACAATAGTTCTCCACAAATATACAAAAGCATGATACAAAACAAAATATTACAAACCTAATGTAATTTAGTGGGATCCACACTGATTGTGTTGTGATTTCACTCTGAAAGGGGATTGACTGAGCAAAGGGAGGAGAACTGTAAAAAAAATTTAAAAATATGTTATATGTTATACATTGTTTTGGGCAACTATAGCATTTTTTAAACAATAACATGGTGGTCTAAATATGCTATTTGTTAGCATAGCCCCACTGAAGTAAAATACCCCCTCTTTAAATGTGACCTTAAACCAGGAACCTAACATTACTATTATTATTACTGTTATTATTAGTGTTATTAATAATAATAATATTTTGTGTTTGAGGCAAGTGACCACAGCTCTGAAGTGGCCGATCACTACAACCGTCTGCAGGAGGTGGGTCTTCAAGTCCGAAGCCAGAGCCGCATCTTCTACATGAGGAACTTCAACAACTGGGTCAAGAGTGTCCTCATAGGTACAACCACATGCCTAACCACACACAAATAACACACATAGACCCATATGGTATAAGCCCGGTCTAATCCTGGTCTGACATTCAGGGGAGATTCTGGACCAGCTGAGGAGGTCCAGAACTAGTCCAGTCCGAGTCCTTGACTTGGGCTGTGGTAAAGGAGGAGATTTACTGAAGTGGCGACGAGGGAATATCAGCCACCTGGTTTGTACAGGTAAAACTACAACTGCTGCTGCTACTACTGCTATTACTATTGGTGCTACTACCACTACTATTGCTGCTATTTATACTGCTTCTACCACAGCTAGTGCTACTGCTACTGCTATTAGTGCTATTACTACTAATACTAATACTACTAGTACTACTACTACTACTACTGCTGCTGCTAGTGGGGTATGAGATGATTTTTGTGTGGCTGCATCCAAGTGAATAAGATCTGTTGTATTGTGGAGAGGGCACAAGTATGTACGTACATTTATACATGTTTAGAGTATCAATATTAAAGTGACCAAATAATAATATTGGGCCAAATAAGAACCAGGTCTAAACAAGATTTAGACCTGGCTCAGAGCTCATTTAGACCTGATCAAGTCCTGGTTTAGTCCAGAGGCGTATATTTTTATATGTGTCTATATATAAATATATATGCCCTAAGCTTCGATAAGTTAAACCTCTGTCTGCATTCTCTTGTTTCTAAGTGATTGCAGGTGATCCAGAGAGTTTATCACAGTGTATAACCATTTTTTAAATGCTCACACTACAGCACTGATCAATAATAATAAGATTTGTTTAAAGAGTAACAAATCTGATCTAAGTCTGAACTCAGGCCCTTAAACTCCTCCAGAACAACCACGCTAAAATGTGAGCCATCTTTGTGATACAGGAAATCTAAGGTTTGTGAGTGACTAAGCTAGCTTAGCCACCTATCTCGCTTTGTAGTATACCCCTCAGGTTTAGACCTAGCTTAGTCCTAGGTTAGTCCTGTTTCAGATTGTTTTTGTGTCTGTTGCAGATTTAGCTGAGGTGTTGGTGTTGGACCTGGTTTAGACCTGGTTTAGACCTGGTTTAGACCTGGTTTAGACCTGGTTTAGACCTGGTTTAGACCTGGTTTAGACGTAGTTTTGGTCTCTGTTGCAGATATTGCAGAGGTGTCGGTGGACCAGTGCAGGAGCAGATTTGAGGAGATGAAAAAAAAAAGTCACAACAACGACATGTTCACAGCCGAGTTCATCACTGCCGACGCCACCAAGGTACAAGTATTATAGTACTATAGTACTACTACTATATTACCACTACTACTGAACTTCAGCTACTGCACTACTACTAACTCATCACCACCGATGTCACCAAGGTACAAGTACCGACTGCTACTACTATACCACTACTACTACTACTACTACTACTACTACTACTACTACTACTACTACTACAGTACTACTCCTTTACTACAACCACTGTACTGCTACTGCTCACCCATCACCGCAGATGCTACTCTTATACTAAGTATTCTAAGGTGAGGTTAAACACAGAAGAGTATTCAGCCTTGAAACTCTTTTGAAAAGCCCAGATGATGATGTCATGTTTTTGGAAGCTTCTGATTTATTGGTTTATCAACAACATTTGAGTTCATTAGAGACACACCTGTGGTTGTATTTGAAGGTACACTTGAAACACACTGCATCTTTGTGCAACATCATGGGAAAGTCAAAAGAAATCAGCCAAGATATCAAGAAGAGAATTGTGGACTTGCACAAGTCTGGTTCATCCTTGGGTGCAGTTTTCAGATGCCTGAAGGTGCCACGTTCGTCTGTTCAAACAATTCTACACAAGTATAAACACCATGGGAATGTCTAGCCATCACATCACTCAGGAAGGAGACTGGTTCTGTGTCCCAGAGATGAATGTACTTTAGTCCGAAATGTGCATGTGTCAACCCAAGAACAAAAATAAAAGACCTTGTGAGGATGCTGCTGAAACTGGTAAGAGTGTGTCATTATCCACAGTGAAACAAGTACTGTACTGACATGGGCTGAAAGGCCACTCTGCAAGAAGAAACCATTACTCCAAAAGAAAAAGAAAAACACCAGATTACACTTTGCAAATCCACAAAGGGACGAACCTTAATTTTTGGAGACATGTCCTGTGGTCTAACAAAACTAAAATTGAACAGTTTGGCCGTAATGAGCATCGTTACGTTTGGAGAAAAAAGGACAAAGCTTACAAGCCTGAGAACACCATCCCCACTATGAAATGCGGGGGTGGCAGCATCATGTCTTGGGCTTGTTTTGCTGCAGGAGGGACTGGTGCGCTTCCCAAAATAGATGGCAACATTATGTGGAAATACTGAATCGGTATCTCAAAACATTAGCGAGGAAGTTAAAGCTTGGGCACAAATGGGTCTTCCAAATGGACAATGACCTGAAGCATACTGCCAAACTGATGACAAAGTGGGTTATGGATAACAAAGTCAATGTTTTGGAGTGGCCATCACAAAGCCCTGACCTCAGTTCTATTGAAAATTTATGAGCAGACCGGAAAGGGCCTGTGCGAGTAAGATGGCCCACAAACTTGACTCAGTTACACCAGTTCTGTCAGGAGGAATAGTCCAAAATTCCTGCCAAATATTGTGAGAAGCTTGTGGAATGATATCCAAAACATTTGACCCAAGTCATACAGTTTAAAGGCAATAGTACCAAATACTAATGACATGTATGTAAACATCTGATTTTGAAGAAAATAATGAAAGATAGTCTAAAAAAATCCTTCTGTCATTATTTTGGCATTCAGCAAATTCTAATAATTTTGGTAATCCTAATTGACCTAAAACAGGAAAAGTTTAGTCTGACTTCATGTCAGTGAGAGACAGTGAGAAAAAAAGCACATGTGTCTTTTGATATAGTGTATGTAAACTTGTGGTTTCACATACAGCCTATGAGCATGACAAACCTCCTTCCTAACTTGGGACCGTCCAACCACAGCTGCTCATTTGTATCACCTGTGTCTCAAATGCAGAAGACATCTCTCCAAATCTCATGGAGAGAAGATAATTCAGAACTAATATATTACTTTTCAAGACTAAGGGACAGAGGGTGGTTCATCCAGAGTAGGGTAGGGATCATCCAGCCAGGTGAGGGAAGAGAAGGATCTGGGTCTACAGAACAGGATCAGGGCACAAGAGAGGCCTCTAGGGTCCAGTCATCAGCTGGTCAGCAGGAGGAAACAGTCGCACTTCCCAAAAGGGAGTGGGACAGGGTACAGCTTATGAATAACAATGAACAGACTACCGAAGAACAGAATAGTGGCAAGGCAAGTTTATTTGTATAGCACAATTCGTACACAAGGTAATTCAAAGTGCTTTACAGAATAAGAAAGACATTAAAATCACACAAATCAAAACATAAATAATCACAAATAATCATCATAAATGTACCATTAAAAGAGAAGAGTGCAGAATAAAAACCTTTCAGTCATATGCACAGGCTCCAGGCTCAACTGTTTTGAGCCTGGATTTAAACATTGTCAAAGTAGAGGCCTGTCTCACATCTTCAGGAAGACTGTTCCAGGTTTTAGCTGCATAAAAATTAAATGCTGATTCCCTATGTTTAGTCCTGAGTCTGGGCACCAGCAGGAGGCCGGTCCCTGAAGTCCTCAGAGTGTGAGATGGTTCATATGGCACTAACATGTCGGAGATGTACTTTGGACCTAGGCCATGGAGAGACTTATACACAAGCAGAGCTGCTTTAAAGTCTATTCTTTGAGCTACAGGAAGCCAGTGCAGAGACCTGAGCACAGGACTTATGTGCTTGTACTTCCTGGTTCTAATCAGGACCCGAGCAGCAGCGTTCTGGATGTACTGCAGCTGTGGTAAGGCTCATTTGGAGAGGCCAGTGAGCAGGACGTTACAGTAGTCTAACCTACTGGAAACAAATGCATGGATAAGTCTCTCTAAGTCTGACTTTGACAGTATACTTTTGATTTTTGCAATGTTCTTTAGGTGGTAAAAAGCTGCAGATGTTATTGATTTGATGTGGCTGTTAAAGTTCAAGTCTGAGTCCATTGTTACCCCTAGATTTCTAGCCTGATTTGAAGGTTTTAGAGAGAGAGACTGGAGGTGACTGCTGACACTTTCTGTTTCTGTGGGCCAAAGATGATGACTTCAGTCTTGTCTGAGTTTAGCAGAAGAAAGTTGTTTTGCATCCACACACTGATCTGTTGGATGCAGTGGCAGAGTGAATCCACTGGTCCATATTCACCTGCTGCCAGTGAGACATAGATCTGAGTGTCATCTGCATAGTTTTGGTAGTGAATGTAATGTAACGAATAAGTGGTGCTTCTGTTGATTCCGCACAAATCTGCTATTTCTCCTCTATTTTTTTCTCTCCTCTTTACTTAATGTAAGCCGCCATGTTTGTTTTTTACCCGAATGGAGCATGTGTCTCTCTGATTGGTTAATTCATCTGCCAATCATTTATTATGTCTGTACCATGTATGTGCTCAAGTAATATTAAAATGTGACCCACCTCTGACCTCAGGAGCCCCTTTGGCCCCGGCTGGCTGACTCCACGCTGACCTTTGACCTGTGCAGTTGTCAGTTTGTGGTTCATTATTCGTTTGAATCTCGAACCAAAGCTGAAATTATGCTGAAAAATGCCTGTGAACGCCTCAGGCCCGGAGGGTACTTCATCGGGACAACTCCCGACGCCTATGAGCTCATGTGAGTAGTACTGCTACTGTAGTACTACTACTGTACTCCTAATATATGTACTTTAGTACTGTAGTAGTTTATTGTTACAATCCAGCTTGTCTAAGGTCAGGGAAGTAACAAAAAACAGATGGAAAAATTATGAAATATACTAGTAATTTAATGTACAGGGTTGTAAAAGGCAAAGTAACAAGTGGACTAAAATATTTACGTAAATATATAACACAAAATAATCTTTAAAAAAATCCAAAAATAATACATCTAACAAATAACCAGTTTTGTGTCTCTAAAAATTGTCACGTAGGCCTATTAAAAACAACTGACAAAACTAAGGGACACATACCATGAAAACAAAGCCATGACAAAACAAACACGAGTCAGCCTACAAACAGAATCCAGTGACAACGGAAAATGAGAGACATAAATCACAAATACTAAAAGTAAACAAGTGTCTCAAAACACACAAAGTTAGACACGGGGACAAACAAGTGACTAACTAAATGAGACACATACAGAAAGACAGAATGTCATACTAGCCACAAAGGCCAGCAGCCCCAAGCAGGTGTGCTGAATCTTCTTAAGTAGAGGGAGGCAGCTGCAGGTGGGCGACAGGGTCGGTAGGTGGGGAAACATTCCTCCAATCGCCAGCAAGGGCTCACACAGTCAGGATCTCATCGGGGAAAGGGGACAGATTCAGTCACACTCTAAACATAACGGGCAAATACTAACAAATAAAATGATCTAAAGGCCGTAAATTATATTTTAGTGTAACACTGTGCTGTCCCCTCAGGAGACGTGCATCCCTGTCCCAGGACCTGTCCTTTGGCAACGAGGTGTTCAAAGTCCGGTTTAAGTCCAGATCTCCTCCGTCTCTGTTTGGCGCAGAGTATCACTTCAGCCTCGAGGGTGTCGTTGATGTGCCCGAGTTCATGGTCTACTTCCCCCTCATGACCAGGTACTTACTAGGTCACCTTTACCCTCACACAGGTACTCTTTAAGTCCTCTATGCTCTCATTGAGGTATTCTTTAACCTAGATTAAGTATTTATATCTCACTGAGATACTCTCATGGACTGCTTCCCCCTCATCACCAGGTACTATTAGGTGCTCTTTAGCCTAACCCTAGTACACTTTAAGTACTCTATACTCTGAATAACACACTCTTATGGTCTACTTGCCTGTCATGATCTCAATTGATCTCACTGTATTGTCCCAAAGGGCAGTGTAATCACACTGAACAGTTGTTATGACACAAAAGCAGATCAAAACATATTTAATAAGGCCACAGGAAAGACAAAGATAAACAAAGATAAGGGTTCAACGCTTATTTTTTTAACTTTTTTTTTTTACTTTATGGTTCTTCTTAATTTTAAAAGACAAAGTAACAATGGAAAAAGACCATGGGGAGCCAGCCAGCATAAAAACCTCAACAAAAGTCTCAGTGCAGCTCAGAGTATGATCATGCATTTATCAGTCCAATATCATAAGATATGATTTTAACCACTCCAAAGACTTGTCTTACCAAACCAGAAGGAGTTGGTAAACCAGACTTGATCAACACTGTGGTGTGTCTGTCTTTGATCCTGTGTCGGGTTAGCTTCAGGAGAATAACAGCCTCATGACAAAAGTGTCCCTCCTCTGTGTTCTGCAGCATCACAGCAGCCTCCAGGGATTGCGGGGTGAACTCCAGACACACAACAGGAATTACTGTTGTTTCACTTAGCAATGAGATGGGATATTTCCTCTGGAACATCTTCTGCTGTATTTGGTGTAAAAATTGTGTAGCATTTTAGAGCTAACTGGTTAGCATAGCTCCAAGCAAGGGCGCCATGGACACATAAAAATCAAACTGCTCAAATCACACAATTCAATAGTCCTTAACTTCTGTCCTAACTGCTCAAGCAGCATTTCTTAGGTGGGCAAATGAGGAGGATAACATCTCGATCCAGGTCCCAAGTGCAGTCTTCAGCGAGTTAAGATGGCTGTATGCGTGCGTTTAAGAGTGGATTTACTCCACTTCGAGGGCAACTCACAAATAGTTTACTTGCACGGTCTTTAGCAAAAGAAAAGTAACTACCAAGACGTGGCCTTGATATGTCTTGTATGTCTCATCACCACACATATGTATCATTGAAAAAGTCAGAATAATATTGTTCCATTTAGACAGATCCTGTTGGACTGATAAATGCATGATCATGTATGATCATGCATTTATCAGTCCAACATCATAAGTTATGATTTTAACCACTCCACCAACTTGTTTTACCAAACCAGGAGGAGTTTGTAAGCCAGGCTTGATCAACACTGTGGTGTGTCTGTCTTTGAACCGCGGGGGTTAGTCAACAGGTATTTCAATTCATGTTGTCATCTGTCCTGTTGAGAATATGCAGACTCTACAATCCTTTTGATGAGGAACCATGCAGTCTCTCTCCCTACATGAGGTACTCTTTAACCTAATCTAAGTACTCTTTAAGTACTCTATATTCACGCAGAGGTACTCTCATGGTCTCATGCAGAGGTGGGTATAAGGGTGAGGTACTCTTTAGCCTTGGTATTTTAGTTTCTTCCTCAGGGTTTGGGCTCACACTGAAACAGACTCATGTGGAGGAAATGCCCTGAGCTCTTATTGTGAAATGTACTGTGCTCTTATTTTGAAGGATGCTGGAGAAGTTGGGGATGCGACTTATTTTGAAAAGTCGGTTCAGTGAGTTTTTTGAGGAGAAGGTGAAAGATGAGCAACATCGCAGTCTGCTGCAAAAGATGAGCGCTCTTGAGGTACTTTTACTATTACAAACCATTTCAACGGTTACATATGAACTATAACCTGCTTAAGGTGAGTCCTCTGGAGGTACTATTTAAAACAGTTTAAGCTATATTTGAACTATTAAACTGTAGAAGATGAGAGGTCTACAGACTGTCTACAAATAATTGCAGCTATTAAATATGAACTAAAGCCCATCAAAAATATGACACACAGAACCACTATTACAACGATTCCATCTGTTATGAACTATTTAACTATATTAACACAGGATGAGCGCACTGTACGTGCTGTTAATATTACAAACCTGCTCAAATATAACACAACTGTTATAACTATATCAACACTTAAGATGACCACTCTTGAAGTACTTTTATTGTTACAAACTTTAAACTATTTAAGCTATATTTAATGAACTATTATGCTATCAACTATAACCTGCTTAATAAATATATTAATTTTTACAAACCACACATCTACCCAAACAGAAGCTAAACCTCTAGATTTCATAAATAAGAATTACCTCTTAGAATAATAATATAACTCATATTGTTTTGCGTTAAACTAACCTCTGACCCTCAGCCGTTTCCTGCCGCCGACGGTCGCCAGGCAACCAACTCCGAGGGCGAATACAGTCACGTGACTCCGGGATCAAGTGACCGGCCCCTGGTCAGTGCAGCACAACCCAAATACACACACACACGTACACTCCTCCTCCTTCAGCCCTAAAAATCATCTCTTTAAAACCTTTTTGTCCCCTGATATGAAGCGTCTTAGGAAAGAGCTTTACAAGTGTTTTTATGTGACCTCTGTGACGTTTGCGTTTCAGGGCACGCTCAGCCGCTCCGAGTGGGAGGCAGCCAGTGAGTATAAGACCTTCAGAACTGAACCAGGACTAGACAAGGACTAAACTAAGGACTAATTATTAGACTAACCCAGGTCTGACCCCTATGGTCCTTATGCACAGGTATCTACTTGGTGTACGTGTTCCAGAAGATGGAGCCCTCGCTGTGAACTCTGACTTCCTGTTGGGCAGCAGCAGTTTTGTAAATAAAAACTTCAAATGTGATTACGGGCTTTATTTTGAATTGATTTACAAAAAACATTACATCATTTCATTAACCACGGCCACACAAATGTCCATCTCATCTAGAACTCTGATTGGCTGTCATGCTATGACATCATGTGAGAGTTGATTTGTTCAGGAGCCTTTTGTTTGTCGAATCATGGCCTCAATCATGTCCCACTCTTCTGAGGAGACCTGCAACAGATGAGAGTTAGACTAGGGACCGAGCCACGGACTGGGACTGAACTAGGCATGTTCTTACTCTGCGGAGGTCATTGAACTCTCCGGCCATCGACAGGTACTCTCCTCCATCCAATCGCACCACCTGCAGGACAAACGGGGAATTACAGTGAGACAGGATAGCGCCACTCCGGACATGGGAAGTTTGTGTTCAACCGAAAACACTTATAAAACTTTGTTTGAACATCTGAAACTGTTCCTGAAACTCACAGAGAAACAACCAGAGCCATCAAACACTCTGAATCTGGAAAGTCCAAACTATAGCCCAGTCTCCAATTGTGGTCATCATACCGATTTTTCTTGGCCCTCAAGCTTTCTGGCCCACATTATGCTGGTATGTCGTTTTTTCACCTAGTTTAAAATAGTCTACCACTGGCACTTATATATCAAACCATACGAAGGTTCTCAGTCAGAAATGAGGTAAAAGCTACTTTTTTAGTATGCGTCCCACCATGAAAAAAAATCACTTTAGGACCGTTTCATCATTGTTTGGTGTCAAACCTCTCCAGCAGCAGCATTTTGGACAGACCCACCTGTGTCAGGTGTACTGTTTGTCCTTTAGAGCCAGTTAGATTTATTTAAATGGCTTCAATGTACACAAAAGCTCTTTAGCCTAAAGATTAGACAAGTATCGAGTATCTGTATAAAAAAATGACCTGTCCCAAAGTAATTCGTATTGTATTGATACCAAAATTGTGGTATCGCCCATCCCTGTACAAAGAAATAAGATTAGGCTGTGATCAGTCTGGCAGTGACTCCAAGACGTACTGCTCCTGACATCCAGGTGGCATAGTGGCTGCTCATGTACAGCGCCAGGTTCTTAATCTCGTGAGGGGTTCCGAGGCGTCCAACTGGAATCCGACGGATCATGGAATCTTCAAACACTCCTGTGGGATCCAGGCGTGAGAATGCCCCCTGGAGTCAGAGTGGCGACAGCAGTCATACATGATGAACGCATTATAAAAGTGACACTGTAGTCCTCAGATGCTATAGTAATTACATTATATATATACATATATATACACACACACACACATTTATACAGTGAGGCAAATAAGTATTTGAACACCCCGTCTGAAATGTTCATCTTAGGTGCATGTCCACTGTGAGAGACATAATCTAAAGAAAATCTGGAAATCACATTGTATGATTTTTAAAATAATTTATTTGTATGATACTGTTGCAAAGAAGTATTTGAACATCTGAGAAAATCAAGGTTAATATTTGGTACAGTAGCCTTTGTTTGCAATTACAGAGGTCAAACGTTTCCTGTAGTTTTTCACCAGGTTTGCAGGAAGGATTTTGGCCCACTCCTCCACACAGATCTTCTCTAGATCAGTCAGGTTTCTCGGCTGTTGCTGGGAAACACGAAGTTTGAGCTCCCTCCAAAGATTTTCTATTGTGTTTAGGTCTGGAGACTGGTTAAGCCACTCCAGAACCTTGATATGCTTCTTACGGAGCCACTCCTTGGTTATCCTGGCCGTGTGCTGAGGGAAGGAGGTTGTTCCCCAAAATCTTGCAATACATGGCCCTGGTTATCCTCTCTTTAATACAGTGTAGTTGTCCTGTCCCATGTGCAGAAAAACACCTCCAAAGCATGATGCTACCACCCCCATGTTTCACAGTAGGGATGGTGTTCTTTGGATGGTACTCATCATTCTTCTTCCTCCAAACACGGCGAGTGGAATTAAGACCATAAAGTTCTATTTTGGTCTCATCTGACCACATGACTTTCTCCCATGACTCCTCTGGATCATGCAAATGGTCATTGGCAAACTTAAGATGGGCCTGGACATGCGCTGGTTTAAGCAGGGGAACCTTCCATGCCTGCATGATTTTAAACCAGGATGTCTTAGTGTATTACTAACAGTAACCTTGGAAACGGTGGTCCCAGCTCTTTTCAGGTCATTGACCAGCTCCTCCTGTGTAGTTCTGGGTTAATTCCTCTCCTTTCTTAGGATCATTGAGACCCCACGAGGTGAGATCTTGCATGGAGCCCCAGTCCGAGGGAGATTGACAGTCATGTTTAGCTTCTTCCATTTTCTAGTAATTGCTCCAACAATGGATCTTTTTTCACTAAGCTGCTTGGCAATTGCCTCGTAGCCCTTTCTAGCCTTGTGGAGGTCTACAATTTTGTCCTGTTGTGCATTTTGACAGTTCTTTGGTCTTGGCCATGTTAGTAGTTGGAGTCTTACTGATTGTATGGGGTGGACAGGTGTCTTTATGCAGCTAACAACCTCAAACAGTTGTAATTTAGGATAAGTGAAGTGGAGGTGGACTTTATAAAGGTGGAATAACAGGGTCAGAATTCTAGCTGATAGACAGGTGTTCAAATACTTATTTACAGCAGTAACATACAAATAATTAAAAATCACACAATGTGATTTCCAGATTTGTTTTTTAGATTATGTCTCTCACAGTGGACATGTACCTAAGATGAAAATTTCAGACCCCTCCATGATTTCTAAGTCGGAGAACTTGCAAAATCACAGGGTGTTCAATACTTATTTGCCTCATTGTATACACACATAAATATATATGTATATACACATACACACACTACTTGAGCAGTACTTGTACCTTGGTGCGGATGGGTCCTGGTTGGATGATGTTGAAGCGGAGTCCGTATCGGCCCCACTCTGAGGCCAGAGATCTAAGGACCAGAGCACAGCTCAGACTGTAATTATCATACATATTTTATACTTTTATACTTAAGAGTGTAATAAGCTTGTTTATGTAACAATACATTTATCATCTATTGATGACAAATGCACATTTTATGTC
The DNA here is from genome assembly GCF_009829125.3 of Periophthalmus magnuspinnatus. Classification (NCBI taxonomy): domain Eukaryota; kingdom Metazoa; phylum Chordata; class Actinopteri; order Gobiiformes; family Gobiidae; genus Periophthalmus; species Periophthalmus magnuspinnatus. Next base: position 28,400,265 of record NC_047136.2, read on the forward strand.
CTATTTTTAAATAGACATAATATCCACATAAGCTTATTTTTTTTCTTTACTTTCAGAACTCAGATCTTCATCTACTTAATCTACTTCTACTCTCACATGTGCAGACTTTATATATGCATTGTATATTTTTTACTTTTTTATTATAAGGCCATATTACCTTAAGCAGAAAAATTACATATTTTCAAAATTCAAAGAGAGAAATGAAGAACTTAAGCTAACTTTATTAGAGCCTAGTTTATGACAATAATTCATGGTGGAAAAATGTTTGGTGCATTACTGTGTTTTGAATGGGAGAGAATTATTCCCCACGGACTTCCATAAAAAACACATGTCATGACTAAAACATTATAAGATGGATTCTTATGGTCTTATGGTTGTTTTGGTCTGAAGGTAAACTGTGACCCTGTGACTACCCCTGTGTAGCACCCGTGTGTCAAAGCAAGTGCCCCCTAAGCAACATCATCTCCCCTCTGATTGCTTGACACAATTGGCAGATTTTAAAATTTTTTGGATGTATTAAAAATAAATAAATACAGAGCTGCCCAGGTCATTTTCACCGAAACCACTTCGGGTCAAAAAATGAGTTGGGGGAAATAAAGAGGCTCCAGTACATTTAGCTCAGGTTTTCCACTTCAATCTTTTAATTTTGAAAATATTTTTTTAAGTACCGGTAAGTAAAAAAAAATTTTGAAGAAGAATTTATGTGGATTTAAAAATGCGGACCCTGGAGGGTCCCTAAGGTGACAAATGTGACCTGTAAATTGAAGGTGACAGAGGGTTATGATTGTGTACTCTTTACTTATAAAGAGCCTCGACTCCGGCTTTGGCCGAAGCTGAAGGAACCACAAAACCAGACCCGGACTCGGCATAGATTGTTGTAATCGCCAAAAATGAGGATCCTGCACAGAACAGACCAGCTAAGAACCAGGACAACACTGGGACTAAAGCAGGACTAGGACTGAATTAAACCAGGGACTGAAAACCCGGTCTAAACCCAGTCTGAACCTGACTCTGCACCTTTCTTGTCCCTGATCAGTCTCTTGCCCAGGTCGAGAGTGACATAGGCGGTTCCATTCAGGACGATGTCGACGATGGTCCTCCAGCCATTTGGACTCAGCCGCTCAGACGGACTCACAAAGTTCCCCGCCGCATTATTGATCACCACCTGCACAGACCGGGGTTTAGATCGACCGAGGTTTAGACCAACCTGGGTTTAGACCCGGTCCAGGCCCCGGTCCAGGCCCCAGTCCAGGCCCCGGTCCAGGCCCCGGTCCAGGCCCCGGTCCAGGCCCCGGTCCAGGCCCCGGTCCAGGCCCCGGTCCCAATCTGTCTTACATCGGGGAGTCCTGTGATTTCCTCCATTTGATCCAGACACTGAGCCACAGCCTGAGAGTCTCTGACATCACACTGCACAGGGTACACCTGCAAGTACAACACAATGAACACCTGAAAGGACTTGCATAGTTCTTAAAATAAAAATAAAAAATTTAATTAGTTTATGTTAAAACTTTTGGCGTAAAAACCTTGTTTCCTGTTTGAGCTGTGATCTCCTCCGCCGTCTTCTTCAGAATATCCAACTTTCTACAAAAACAAAACGGCTTAGATTCACCTGAGACCCGGTGTGTTCAGATAAGGGCCTGAGGGCCAGACACACCCCTAAAGAACATGTATGCTGGCCCTCAGATTCAGGTCATTTTCACACTGCAACTACTTAGGTCGACCTAAAAGTGTGGTGGGTTTGGGCCAGTATGAAACCAACTGTCGCATTCTGGACCACAGTAAACATCTGGTCAGAGCACACTTCAAACAGGAGGTCCCCAGTCACACTCTGGAGCTGGGTGAGTGCGGTGTGAACGCTGTTGGCCTCGAGCCAACTTGCGCAGTCCACGGTGACAGTATAAGTGCAAAAAAAGAGCAAAAAAAGTGCTCGGAACAAGTATGTTTGTATGAATGGACGTTGCAGAGCTGATGTGTGAGTCTGGCTTGGTCTGTGTCGTTCCAAAGGCTTCCTCCTCCGCCACCAGCACATACAGTCCTCACGGTTTATTTAGCCACAGGTGAAAGAAAAGAACAGCGCATAAAGGGGAGGCGAGCACATGTACACATATTCACGGGCTGCTTGAAAGGCATTGTCATAGAAATAAGTTTGGCGATCTGTTCATGTTTGAACTGTTCATGGTGCGTGGTGTATGAACAAGACAGACCCAAAAGTGAAGTAAACAGACCTAAATCTAGTGCGCACTGGGGTCGCTCCACAGAGCGCACCAACATATGAAAACTACCTTAGATTCAAGATTTTATCATTATCATAGAAAACAGTGAAACTAGTTATCAAACTCTGAATAGTTTTGATGTAGTCCATGGGTCTCAAACTCAAATTACAGTCCCTGACAAGTCTTGTCGCTTATCCATTTTGCAGAAACAAAAGCTTATAACCTGACTTTAAATTAATCGATTGGTCTTAGAAATGTCTCATATGAAAGCTAAAACCCTCCCAAATTATGCTCAATATACTAAAATAAATTTGCTTCACTGAAGAAAGATTGATCATTTAATGAACACAGATGTTCATGTCTGGTGACTGGGCTGACCAGTCCTGGAGCACCTTGATCTTCTTCGCCTTGAGGAACTTTGATGTAGAGATAGAAGTATGCGAGGGAGCACCATCCTGCTGCAAAATTTTACCCCTTTTATGGTTGGGAATGTAAGAGGTAGCTAATACTTCTTGATATTTTAAGCTATATTGCCTTCCAACCTGCAAACGTCTCGCACACCCCCATACTGGATGTAACCCCAGACCATGATTTTTCCGCCACCAAACTTAACTGTTTTCTGGGTGAATCTTGAATCCATGCGGGTTCCAGTAGGTCTCCTGCAATATTTGCGGCGGCTGTGATGTAATTCAACCGAGGATTCATCTGAGAAATCCACCTTCTGCCACTTTTCCAGTGTCCATCCTTTTAGCAGGCTGTGGGCCTTGGCAAATGCCACACGTTTTTTCAATTGCCTTTTGTTTAGTGCTGGTTTCTGTGCATTGATTCAACCATGGAGACCATTTCGAGACAGAATTCTACAAACTGTTCTGGTTGAAACAGGGACTTGAGGTGACCAGGCCTGGTGGAGCTCTGCTGCAGTGGAAAAGGGGCTGGCCTTGGATTTTCAAATTAACAAACGGTCCTCCCGAGCAGTTGTCTTGCGGGGTCTGCCAGACCTGGGCTTGTCAAAAACATGCCCAGTCTTTTCAGATCTTTTTCTTATTCTTTGTACTTGACGCTGAGACACATTGAAGGTGTCAGCCACCTCAGCAGTGGACCTGGTCTTCAGCCTCTTGATAATTAACGCTTTGGTCTCAGGGTGGATCTTAGGCATGTTGTCAGAGGTCAAGTTGCAGTTGATGTGAAGGTCTGGTGTGCTGGGGTTCTTTTTATACACACCCACTAATTGATTGATCAGTAACTGATCACAGGTGAGGCTGTAATCTAGGATTGGGTGCATCATATGACAAGGTGACAAGACTTTTGCCTTGCCAAAATCTGACCTTTCTGTGTTCATTAAATGATCAATCTTTCTACAGTGAAGCAAATTTATTTTAGTATATTGAGCATAATTTGGGAGGGTTTTAGCTTTCATATGAGACATTTCTAAAACCAAACGATTAATTTAAAGTCAGGTTATAAGCTTTTGTTTCTACCAAATGGATAAGCGACAAGACTTTTGTCAGGGACTGTAGCTGAGGGCCACAGGAGGCAGAGTCTGGGTGAAGCTGGGCCGCATCAGGTGTTCTACAAAAAAAAGCTTTGTTAAAATCTTCTCAAACGTCGTCGCTGTTTTCAACATACATGAGGAAATATGTCAACTCTTGTGGATTTTATGGATATACATCGTTATTTGTTGAATCTTTTGTGACGGGAGTACATACAGCCAACCACAGCGCGAGTGACATGTGTGTTTGGGGTTTACAGATTGCTACACACAACATGGTAACACCACACTAACATTAACCTTTCATATTGTCCGGCGGGCCACAAAATATCGTCTCACGTGCCGCAATTGGCCCCTGAACTGCAAGTTTGAGACTCCTGATGCAGTGCAAAGGTGCAAGACTCCTTCCAATAACCCCATAAATAACCCCAGTGTAAGCAAGAGGACTCCAGGGAAGATGTCTGTGTAATCCCTCAGTCGTCCAGGTCTGATCCATAGTAAAAGCCAAAAGTAAAATTTGTCAACTGTACAAAGGTTGCAGGAGTGAAGACATTTGGCTACTCATTCAAGCTACTCCTTCTGTTCTGGTCAGACTACTTGTGGATATTGCCTTATCTGAAGAGAGGAGCTAGCTACACTGAAACTGAAAACAGGCATTGTTTACAGTTTGTTTGTAGCTAGATCTGTTGAGCTACATTAAGTGTGTCCCTGACTCATACTTAGCATATTCATTCAGCTTTTAATGGGTGCTTTCACATGTATTAGGATCCTAGCTAGCTCTATTGTTTCCTTTGTTTCCTTTGCTTGTTTTAGGTCAGAGAATGGAGTTATAGATGGGGCATAGATGATGTCTAAGGTCTCCCGAATTCCTGTTCAAGGAAGATCTTTCCTAGTAAAAGCTGAAGTTAAATCTGTGAACTGGACAAAACATTGCAGGAGTGAAGACGTTTGGTTGCTCATCTAAGCCGCTTCTTCAGTTCTGGTCGGATTACTGGTGGACACTGCCTTTTATCTATCTGAACTGAGGAGCTAACTACACTGAAACTGTAAACAAATATTGTCTCCAGTTTGAGCCTAATGCCCTCCATTCAACCTTTAATGGCAATTGCAATAGCAATTTTTGTTAGGAAAGACAATCCTTGACCTATCCCTGTAGTACCGGCTGGCAATGACGCACGTAGCTCCAAGCTCGCTAAGGCCATGGGTCATAGCACGGCCGAGTCCGGTCCCTCCTCCGGTGATGAAGGCAACTCGGTTCTTGAAGGATTCTGGTGGCAGCATCGTGGCATTGCTCGGAGGGAAGAAGGTGGCCTGTGGCATGGGGGCAGAGTCACGCAGGGACGAGGAGGCATGGAGCAGCCTCGGCTGAAAATGAAGAGTCTAAATTAAATAACTGTAATCTTAGACAGACTTAGACCCTGAAAACAAGACACATAATAACTATTATATTACTATTATATTATAACTATATTATATTATAAAAGTTTAGATACAAAATAAATAACTCAGACAAAATGTAACCTGGACAGCAAAGAGTCAAGACACACAGTAACCATTATATTACGACTGCATACAGCAAACAGAGTTTAGGCCTAAAATAAGTCTTATATATTAGACCAAACCCTCTTATACGGACAAAGGCATTATAGCGACTTCTACCTGATAGTACCTGATGTTCCCTGATCGTGAACCTCTTGATACTGAAATCAACTGATTTAGACACCAAAAAAAATTGTACTCCTTTTGTTGACAGTGGAATGCCATTTTCAATGTAAAATTCCTAGTTTATTCCTAGTTTATTCACCGTTCCTTTGTGGTCTAATCATGGATGGGCCTAACACTAGTTCTGTTCAAGATCAGGACCATTAAAAAACTGTATAAACTGCAGTGTAAACCCTCTCATACAGTCTGTTGCAGTCTTGTTGGACTGAATACTTCACATTAAAGCTTTTTCACACTGCAGAGTTAAACAGGGCCACTCTGTCTTACAACTTTATATTTAATTTAAAGTTATCTTTAACTCCTTCCACCTTGATAATTATGTGATTATTACAAAATAGTTATAGATTCTATTTTTATAGTAAATCAATAACAATTTAACTAAATTAAAAGACATATCAAAACAATAAGCAAAAATAAAATATAAAAACAAAACAAAAAAGAAAACAGTAAAAGGGCAAATTATGTAGCTCATATATGCTGTAAAAGAGGAAACTTAAATATATTCATGAACATTTGTGAGTATTTGATAGCTTTTTCAATAATAAATTCTTATGTGAGGATAGGTTAATGAGGAGTCTGCAGCTGTGAATGAACTGGGTGAAAGTTCAGGACCATAGATCGCACATTTTTAACTCAGATTTCGGGCTCTAAACACGGCCACAGGTCACAGAGGCCTTTGTTGTTCTCCTTTAGTAAAATTAAGTTAAACTCGCACCTTTTGGCTCAGTTTGAGAGAAGAGATCCTCCATGATGAAGACAGACTCCTGAACACAACGCCCGTCGCCATCTTGGCACAACTGACTGCGCATGCGCTCTGTCTCATGAATTTAAGATTTTATTTATAAATCATTTTCACAAATCAGACACTTTCGTCGCCGTTTATTCTTTTGTGCCGAAGTTGTATTTAGTTTAAACGTGTTATTGTTGTTGTTGTTGTTGTTGTTGTTGTTGTTGTTGTTGTTGTTGTTGTTGTTGTTGTAAAGCTTTTATTTGGCGCTGTCGTCACTTTCTTCGAGCACAGGATGTGGTGGGTGGAGCTGCGTGCAGGGGGTGTTTTTAAAAAGCGGCTTCGGTCCCGCGCGCGACAGTCCCGAACCGAGACTGAGTTCAGGACCCAGGTTTCAGGACCCAGAAGCCAGGACCCAGAATCCAGGACCTGCGCCACCTCTGTCAACGCTGTGACCGCCATAGTCACAAACAGGTGAGAGCTGTCAGGCATCTCGTTCAGACCTGGGTTAGACCTTAACCTTAGAAGATTAACTAAAGCGTAAAATTCGTCAAAGTCAACTATAAAAATGTATATCCCTGTCTGTCGGATGCCCTACCTCCATTCCTCCTGTATCCCTGTGTGTCAGACACATCAGTCACGATGGGAGAGAGGGCACCTTTCGCTCTCTCTCGCTCTCTCTCTGTCTCTGTGTCTCTCTCTCTCTCTCTGTCTCTCTCTCTCTCCCTCTGTCTCTCTATGGCTCTCTGTTGAACCTGTTCTCCTTGTCTCTAAGTTATTTACCATCATTCCAAACACTTTCGGGCACTGTGTGGTATTTCACTGTTCTGTTTTTTTTAAGCAGAAAAGACACAGAATTCACTGAAGTCACAAATATAAACCAGAAACTCAACGCTCAGGTCACACACCTCCTGATCTAATCAGACTAGAGATAGACCAATATATCAGCCAGCCGATATATGTTATTTGCGCTTTTTAGCGTATTGGCTATCGGCCTTCAGTCTTCAGCACAGGTACCTAAAGAATATGCAGTTTTAGTTGAATGCTTTAGTATGACGAGATAACTGCACAAAGCGTGACTACACAGCTCTCTTAAAAGGGGTGGGTGACTTTGTAGCAACTTTAAATTAAACCATTTGGGTAAAATCAAATAAATCTGCCCTATATATAGGCTCAAAAATATTGGCACAGCATATCTGCCATTTCTTTCTCTGGATTCTAAACAATCAGCATTGATCATGAGAAAAGCCATATCACTTGATGTCTATTGCAGACACAGTACTGTTACTTACTATTATACAAACTGTTAATACTACAACTATTACTGTTGTATACTAATCCTTCTGTAGTTCTGCTGTATTACTGCATAAGTACTACTCTAGTAGGACATACTGGACATCCTATGTACAGACAGATGAAGTGCATGAGCTTTTGTTTGAAGTACTGAAATGGTGCAGTTTGCGACACAACCAGTTGGACAGGTGAGGGGGTTGCACCTGTCTGACAGATAAGGAGAGATGCAGAATGTGTTGCTTCATAAAATCAGTCAAGACGAACAAAAGGACACAAGACTGGTGCACTGTATGTGTGGCTGAGTGAGTACGTTGCTCTAGTGCAGAGGGGGTGGGACTCACGTGGATGTAAAGGTGCACACTTACCCATCCATTCCATTTATCCATCTGGTTTTATTTTATTCTCCGGCACTGTGATAGCTCTATGTTTGTAAATAAATCTCCAAAATGCATTCTAGATCTCAGCTTCTCTGTTCACAACAGCCTCCAAGTGCATCACAAAGCTACAACCCACTACTACAAGGTTGGTTTAGGAAGCTGCAACACTCATAATTATTGAAGCTTTATAAGCAAAGAGCTGTTTCTGAATCACAACATCAGATTTATTAAAATAAAGTGACTCATTTGTTACAGATTCATGATGGAGGTCATAAAGAAGAAGATGAGTCAGTGTAAGGAGCAACTCGAGAGAGCCCAGGCCACAGAAGCTAGACTGGAGAGAGAACTGCACGAGGAGAGATGTCGCAGGGCAGAGGTTTGCACCAATACTCATACCAACACACACCCCAACCCCAACACAGCGCCCATACAGAGCACCCAACACTCACAGCACCCACAGAGCACCCAACACTCACATCAGCACCCACACAGAGTGCCCAAACGATAGGAGACAGACAGGCCAGAGAACTACACCAGGAGAGAGGACGCGGGGTGGAAATTAGGCATACCACTCACACCAATGCAGCACCCACAGAGCACAAAACACCAAGCCACAGAGCACTACCCAGCACCCAACCACAGAGCACCCACAGAGCACCACCCAGTACCCAACCACAGAACGCCCATAGAGAACCCAATCATAGAGCGTCCAAGCCAGACCCACATGACGCCAAATTAATAATGAGGATACTCGGAGTGTTTGGAACGTGTGGAGTAACTATGGAAACTCTGCAAACTGTTTTGAACTGAAATCAGGTAGAGCACCTTTAATGTTTAGCCTCCAGTGAGATGGATGTCAAGACACAGTAACAAGGATGAGGAGGGGAAGAATCATTAATAAAATCTAGTCTTATTATTTTTATTTTGTCAGATGTCTCTTGTGTATATTTGAGTGCCATTTTAGATGATTTACTAGCATATTTGTTGTGTTCACAGGAGGAGGCAGTAGTTCTCTAAGATTAAACCTATTCTCTAGTGTTGATGATGCAGTGTACTTCCATGTTTTTAGGTGGAGAAGGAGGTGTCTGTTCTCTCTCAGAAGCTGCAGGACACTGAGGACAAACTGGACTCTGTGCAGCAGAGACTCAAGACGTCGACGCTTAAAGTCACAGAGGCAGAGAGGAGAGCGGATGAGAACAAGTGGTAAGAGAGGGAGGAGAAGAGAGTGGTCGAGAAGAGGCTGAGAAAACATGATGTGACAGTATAAACTTGTGTTGTTCTTCAGGGTTAGGGTTATGGGGGTAGGGTATTTGGGGCTTACAGTGGGTTTGAGGGTTTTGGGGTGTTTGGGGGTGCATCTTAAACATGTCATTCTTCAGGAAGAGGAAGGCGTATCTGAACACAAATCTGCAAAATGAGGAGCGACTGGACAAACTGGAGCTGCAACTTAGAGAGACGCAGTGGATCGCTCAAGAGGCACAGAGGAAGCATAGTGAGGTGAGAGGAGTAGAATAAGCACACTGAGGTGGGAAGAATGGAGGAGGAGAGGAAGCACAGTGGAGGAGGAGAGAAGCAGAGGAAGCACAGCGAGGTGAGAGGAGCAGAGGAAGCACAGAGAGGTGAGAGGAGCAGAGGACGCACAGTGAGGTGAGAAGAGTGAGGGAGGAGAGGAAGCGCTGTGAGCTGAGAGAAGCAGAGGAAGCACAGTGAGGTGAGAGGAGCAGAGGAAGCACAGTGAGATGAGGTGAGAGGAGCAGAGGAAGCACAGTGAGATTAGGTGAGAGGAGCAGAGGAAGCACAGTGAGGTGAGAAGAGGAGAGATGGAGAGACTTGTGGTTTAAAGGAAAACTTAAAATGTGATGTCATCTTCACCGGAGTCTCTTCATTGTTGATTGATTACTGATTATTGATTTGATAGTACCCTAACTGGTGCCGTGTGTTGTTGCAGTGTCAGGATAAAGTCCAGCTGGTGGAGGAGGAGGTGGACGGAGCTGAGCAGCGCGCCCAACACGCACAGATGTGAGTGTCTCCTACATCCTAACCCTACTGCCTATACCAAGCACAAATGTAAATGTCCTATATCCTACATCCTACATGTCACCCACCATGTTCGGTTCCAGCTAAATTAAGCTCATTGAGGCTAGCAGTTATAGCCACTAATCTAGGGAATTCTGAGAGCATGTATCATAGCAACCAAAGAGCCAGCAAGGATTGGGAGCAAGGATGTTGAAGAGAACATCCATTCTGGTGTGGGCGCTTAGCAACACTGTCACTCAAACTTGTTGCTTATGCTCGCCTGAGTGACCTCAGGGAAAGAAGGCAACTGATTGTTCTGTTATTAATGTTCATATCTTGATTTAGGGACAAAATAGTGAATTGGATTATGTAGAGCAGGTCAAAACCAACATTTTAAGGTCAGAGTGGTGAGCCTGAAAGCAGCCATTAGAGAGAGTTTTTTTTAAAGTGAAAGTGAACTGAACAAAGTCGACGAAGCCAAAGCACGCCCATGTGCATTTCCTGTTTGGAACGTGGTGGCTAATGAGATGGAACTGTCCAGAGATGTATAGAGTCTGATCACATGTGTCTCCTAAGCCTTAAACCCTTCTAAGGCCTACACTCTGGACTTAAATAGTTTTTATTATTTTAGTATTTTGGAGCAAATGTTTTTTCTGTAATGTCTGAACTAAAACATCACCCACTGGATCAATGCTCCTAACTCCTCAATTGCTCTCTCTACCCACCTGCTCTCTCCTCGCCTGCTCTCTCCCCACCTGCTCTCTCCTCACCTGCTCTCTCCTCGCCTGCTCTCTCCCCACCTGCTCTCTCCTCACCTTCTCTCTCCTCACCTGCTCTCTCCTCACCTGCTCTCTCCCCACCTGCTCTCTCCTTATCTGGTCTCTGCTCATCTCCTCATCTACTCATCTTCTCATTTCCCCTCTTGGTCTTCTTGTCTCCTCTCTCCTGGTCTCCTCTCTCCTTGTCTCCTCTTGCCTTGTCTCTTCTGTACTTGTCTCCTTTCTTCTTCTTCTTCTCCTTATCTTCTTTCTGCTCCCTTCTTGTCTCCTTCTTTCCTCGTCTCCTTGTCTCCTCTCCTTGTCTCCTCCAGGAAGCAGAGGATTCTTGAGGACCAGCTCAGAGTTTTGGAACAGTCATTGAAAAGTCTACAAGCTTCAGGCGAGAAGGTTCTATAATACTGCTGCTACTTAGCAAAAGACAAAGTTTAAATCTGTCAACTGGACAAGTCGTTGTTGGAGTGAAGACGTTTGGTTGCTCATCCAAGCTGCTTCTTCAGTTATGAACTGAAGAAGAGGCTTGGATGAGCATTGATGATCTGGAGTAATGGCATTTGATACACACACCCTTTATGTGATCCTGAACAAAAAGGCTAATCAAGACCACTCCCTATCTACATCCACATTTGCATGGCCACACCTCACAAAAGGCAGTGGGAAGTGAAAAGTAAAAAAAAAAAAAATGTTGTTTGTCATAATTCATTGACATTTGGTACACTCATTCTTTGTTACTCTGAGCTAAAAATTCTATGGGTACCACACCCTATCTCCAATGTGAAGGTGACCATTTTTAATCAAAGTATGCAGATGTCCAATATCTAGACCTTGTACTTTAACAAACTTGTCCTAGGGCTTTTATCAGATGGACATATGCATAGGCACACCTAAACTTTGTTTTTAACTTACAGACTTCAAAATGAGGCAGCATTATCAGAACATATCTGGGATCAAAAGTTGTTAAAATAATTTACATCTTATCTTAGGGTGTGGTCATGGCAAGCTCTTAACGAAGCAGCCATTTTGAAAGTATAAAAATCCCTGTAACTTTTTCAAACTTCATCGAACTGGACTGACCAAATGTAGTGTTTGTGTACTTTAATAACCTGGACATGGTGAGATGTGCCCTTCCACGGTCAGGATTGCGAGGGCCCTTATCACTGTTTGCAGTTTTAATTAAATGCTGGGGCTGCATGTTTAATGAGATAGTTTGTTCTATCTTGTCCATAAAAGATTTCCCCAATAGCCAATGGCTTAAATATAATCACTTTTTTTAACCATTTCTATAGTTCGCAGAAATGGTTAAAAAAAATAAAGGGAATGAAAATCGAAAATCAAATGAATATTTAACTTTTGGAGAAAAAAAAATCAACAATTTCATTTTCAGGCAAAATCCCCCAGCCCTACTACCACCCATCTGACAGTACACAGTTCCGCTGTTGTGACTGAAATATGTTTTTTGCAGTTTTCTCTGAGCACCTGTTTGGACGAGAATTTACGACAACTCATAGACAAAGTGCAGCAGGTCAGTTTAGTCCTGGTTTAAAACTGGTATAGTCTTGGTACCGTCCTGGTATAGTCTTGGTTTAGTCCTGGTTCAGTCCTTGTTTAATCCTGGTTTAATCCTAGTTTAATCCTGGGATAGTCCTAGTTTAGTCCTGGTTTAGTCCTGGTATAGTCCTGGCTTAATCCTGGTTTAGACCTGTTATAGACCTGGCCTAGATCCAGTTTAGTCCTGCTTTAGACCTACTTCAAGTGTAAATCGATTTGGTGTTTTTCAGGCTGAGTTCAGAGCTGAGAACTCTGAGAGGAAAAGGACAAATCTGAAGGAGACCATTGACCAACTCGAAGGTACGGACTATAGACCTGGACCTGGTTCGGGCCTGGTTCGGACCTGGTGCTGACCTGTTTTTTCTATTGCAGATAAATTGTTGTTGATCCGAAATAAAAACATCACACTTCATACAAAACTGAATGAAACTTTAGAAGAATTAAATTATCTTTGATCCAAGACCTGGACCAAAACCTGGACCAAGACAAGACCTGGGGCCGGACCAAGACCTGATCCAAGACCGGACCCCAAATTCTGAGTCAAGACCCAAATTAAAGTACAAGACGGAAAACCAAAGAAAAATTTGGAATTCAACAATAATTTACGATAAAAATAATTTTGGCAATAGTTATACAGCACATTTGAAGGTTTAGACCCTGTTTTAGACCATTTTAGACCCTGTTTTTGACTCTGTTTTAGACCCGGTTTTAGACCCGGTTTAGAACCTGGTTTAGAAGCTGGTTTAGACCCTGGTTTAGACCCTGGTTTAGACCCTGGTTTAGAAGCTGGTTTAGACCCTGGTTTAGACCCTGGTTTAGTCCTGGTTTAGACCCTGGTTTAGTTCTGGTTTAGACCTGGTTCAGTCCTAGTTTAGACTCTGGGTTAGACTCTGGTTTAGTCTGTGGTTTAGTCTTGGTTTACGCTCCGGACCAAACTTTTGAAGATTTTGGGGTTTTTTTTAAGAACGGAGATGTGCCATTTCTGACGGGTATTTACGGGATTTTTTAATTTTATTTTTATTTTTTTAATACAATGCTCTTCTGTTCTGTTGATGTCACTGTGTGAAGTTTGTGTCAAATAAAGAGGAATGAGCAGAACAAAATATGTCCCTAAAATACAATATATTTAAAATGCTGACATTTAAACCTAGAGCCCTCTGACTGGATGATGTCACACGGTCAGATGCAAACCTTTAGTTTTCTTCAATTCTTTTGATCAAACTGAGGATGAACACAGCGCATAAACAAACTAAAATAATAAGCTAAACTCTGAAAGATTCCGGTGACGCAGATGGAGCAGGGACTATGCCACAGAGCGGCGGTAGGGGGGGTGTGGCGCTATCTTTTTAACCTCCAAAACAACCTTAAATAAAGTGTAAAATCCCGTGATGGTCACTAATATCACAGTCACGCTGCGATTAACACTCATTATACTGTGGTGTGCAGAGTTTTCTGAGGCCGAACGGAGGGTTATCAAAGTTTACACGATTTAAATCGAGTTTATTTTTAGTTTATTTTGGAACTGAAGCCAGGCTCATGTCGCGCGCTGATGACGCACATCAGGACCCGGATGCAAGGAGCTTACGGAGGATTTGTTTCTTCTGCGTGTTTCGGTTCTGTTCGGGGCAAAGTGACACACAGGCCGCGGCAGAACCCTCAGACCCTCCGTGAGAAAGAGCAGAGCGGGACAGAAAAGTCCTGAGGCCGGGGAGGCGCACCTTTAGCTCCGGAGCGAATAGCCGCGTAAGCTCCGTTAGCCCCGTTCGCCTGGTTAGCACTAGCCTCGGCCACCGCAGTAGCAGCAGCCCTACATTGGCCTCACAGAGGCCTCACAGCAGACTCACAGGAGCATGGATCCCGGCGGAGGAGCCTCGGGGCCGGGACACGTCCTTAGTAATGTCCCGGCCTTCCTCACGAAGCTCTGGACCCTGGTTGAGGACCCCCAGACGGACTCGCTGATACGCTGGAGCCCGGTAAGACCCGAGTCGGACCTGCGTCGTACCTGACACGGACCTGACACGGACCTGACACCGACCTGAGGCTGTACCACATCACATTACTATTGTCCCGTGTAACGCGGGTCAGTCTGTAGCGGCATATAAACATCACAAACTGTTTTTGAAAAGCAGAGTGATAGCGTGCGCGGGTCATTATTTTTAAAATGTTTATAATGTGTGTAATGTTAATGCTGTATACCCGAGAACAGCTGCTCGGGGTCAGGAGGGGGAGGGTCTTAGGGGTGTCCGGGTCTGGACTCGGACCCTTACAAGTGCCTCAGATGCCCTCCTTGTTCTTCAGATTTGCCTCGGATGCCCTCCCTGACTCATGTTTCTCTATTTCAGAGTGGGACCAGTTTCCATGTGTTTGATCAGGGACGTTTTTCTAAAGAAGTTCTGCCAAAGTTTTTCAAACACAACAACATGGCGTCCTTCATCCGGCAACTTAACATGTGTGAGTACTACAGATACTACAAGTACTATAGATATGCGAGTATGTGTGAGTACTGCAGAAAGTGCTACAAGTATGAAATGTAAGAAAAGTAATTCAGATACTACAAATACTGCATAAAAGTACTGTTCAAATGGCACGGTACTACATAAATAAATGTCTGTCTATCATGTTGATGACTGGTTCTCGGGTTAGAGTGCAGTTGGGTGATATATCTAATATATAAGACACATATTAGATCACAGACGGGTTCCATAAATTGGCACACCTGGAGCAGGGATCGCGTTGGATGTTACATATCAAAGTGTATATGACAGGTTTTGATGATTTTCTAATTTTGACTTAATCTGATGGGCTAAAACCTGTTGTAAATGTAAATGATGGTTTTACTCAAATCAAGAAGTAATTTTTGAAAAATGTTTAAAATAGAACTCTCTACTTCCTGTAATTTTCAAGTTCCACATTGATGACTTTACACTGGGAGAGTTCGGTCCAAAATTTCGGCATACTTTTCTGATATTTTAGACATGATTTCAACAAAATAAGTGTGTTTTCTTATATTTTTATTTGTCAAATATTAATTTCTGTCTACATTAGAGGAGTTTTGGCCCAGTTTACTACAGCTTGCGAGGTAATGTTATGGAATTCTCGAGTGTGATGTCATGATTTCCAACCAAAAAGTAATATTTCAAACCTAAAAAAATTCCAAATGTAACATTTTTAGCTAAATCTTAAATGATGATGATCATAACTGTGTTGTAACTGGTAAAATAAGTAGTCCAATCTGTCATAGATGATAAGTGGAGTGGAGGTGGACTTTTTAAAGGTGGACTAACAGGTCTTTGAGGGTCAGAATTCTAGCTGATCAACAGGTGTTCAAATACTTATTTGCAACAATAAGATACAAATAATTTATTTAAAAAATCATACAATGTAATTTCCAGATTTTTTTTAGATTATGTCTCTCATAGTGGACATGCACCTAAGATGACAATTTCAGACCCCTCCATGATTTCTAAGCGGGAGAACTAGCAAAATCACAGGGTGTTCAAATACTTATTTGCCTCACTGCATGTTATATCTTTATATATTGTATTTGTTTGTCACAGACGGGTTCTGTAAGGTGGTGCATGTGGAGCAAGGTTTGGATGGGTTAGATTAATTTTATTTATTTATCTTTATTTATACAGGTAGAGCCAAATGAAAGCAATGACTGTTTTTCATGGGCACCCTGTTCAAGTACAGAAAAAATACAAACAAATAAGTACATAAGCCCATTTAAAATATTAAAAACAGGCGCAGGTCTGAGTATTTATATTTGATCTTTTTGATTTTAAACTGTTACATATTTCGAAGATGTGTTGTTTTAAGGCTTTTTGTCAAACCAAAAACCCAAGATATTTGTAGGTGGTGACTCTTTCAATCAATGTACCATTTAGTGTATACAGATTTTCTGCTTGCACATTACGTCATTGTTTTTTTGGGTTTTTTTTCCATATCATCATCAATCATATACTTTGTTTTATTTGCATTCAATGATAATTTAAGGTTTATGAGGGAATTTTGGATTTCATTAAAACCTTTCTGCAATTTTAAAAGCAACTGATCAGCAGATGGAGCATTTTCATACAATTCTAATATATTTATAGACTTCTAGCATAAATAAAACACATATGTTTTATTTATTTATTTCTCTCTGTCTGACATGAAATCAGACTAAATGTTTCTGTTTTGGGTCAATTAGGATTAACACAATTATTTCTATTTGCTAACAATTTAGATAATTTTTCATAAGTTTCATGAATTTCATTAGTATTTGGTATCATTGCCTTGAAACTGTATGACTAGGGTCAAACGTTTTGGATATCATTCCACAAGCTTCTCACAATATTTGGCAGCAATTTTGTCCCATTCTTCCTGACAGAACTGGTGTAAATAAGCCAAGTTTGTGGCCATCTTGCTCGCACAGGCCTTTTCAGGTCTGCACATACATTTTCAATAGGATTGAGGTCAGGGCTTTGTGATGGCCACTCCAAAACATTGACTTTGTTATCCTAAAGCCTCTTTGTCATCAGTTTGGCAGTATGCTTCAGGTCATTGTCCATTTGGAAGACCCATTTGTGCCCAAGCTTTAACTTCCTGGCTGATGTCTTGAGATGTTGCTTCGGTATTTCCACATATTGTTCTTTCCTCATGATGCCATCTATTTTGTGAAGTGCACCAGTCCCTACTGCAGCAAAACAACCCCACAACATGATGCTGCCATAATGCCCCCATATTTGGAATGGTGTTCTCAGTTCAAATGTAGTTTTGTCAGACCACAGGACATGTGGTCTGTCCCTGTGTCCATTTGCAAACTGTAATCTGGTGTTTTTATGTTTCCTTTGGAGTAATGGCTTCTTCTTGCAGAGTGGCCTTTCACTCCATGTCAGTACAGTACTTGTTTCACTGTGAATAATGACACTCTTAGCAGCTTCAGCAGCATCCTCACAAGGTTTTTTGCTTTTGTTCTTGGGTTGATATGCACATTCTAGACTAAAGCACGTTCATCTCTGGGACACAGAACCCGTCCCGTTCCTGAGGAGTATGATGGCTGGGCATTCACATGGGGCTTATACTTGTCTAGAATAGTAAATAAACAGACTCATAGATGAACCAGACTTGTGCAAGTCCACAATTCTCTCCCTGATATCTTGGCTGATTTCTTTTGACATTACCATGATGTTACACAAATGTTACACAATCAGTCTGTTTTAGGTGTGCCTTCAAATACATCCACAGGTGTGTCTCTAATTACCCAAATAATAAACCAATAAATCAGAAGCTTCCAAAGACATAACATCTTGATATGTTTTTTTTCCCCAAATAGTTTAAAGGCATCTTACTGTATGTATAAAAAATCATTCTCATTATTCTGGCATTTAGCAAATAGACATAATTTTGTTAATCCTAATTGACCTAAAGCAGGAAAAGTTTTGTCTGATTTCATGTTGGACAGTGAGGGAAGAAAAGCATGTCACACATTCTGTTTTGTTTAACCGCCTTTAGCTTTGATTACAGCACGCATTTGCTGTGGTATTGTTTCGATTTCGCTTCTGCAATGTCACAAGATTTATTTCCATCCAGTGTTGCATTAATTTTTCACCAAGATGTTGCATTGATGATGTTAGAGTCTGACCGCTGCACAAAGCCTTCTCCAGCACATCCCAAAGATTCTCAGTGGGGTTAAGGTCTGGACTCTGTGATGGCCAATCCATGTGTGAAAATGATGTCTCATGCTCCTGAACCACTCTCACGATTTGAGCCCGATGAATCCTGGCATTGTCATCTTGGACTTTTTTTTTTTTGGCCATGCAGTGTATATGGTGCATGTAAACTTCTGGTTTGGTTGGATGGTTGGTTGGAATGTATTTATTTATGAAATTTATTCATGGATGGATATCTTGTCACAGATGGGTTCCGTAAAGTGGTCCATCTAGAGCAGGGAGGTTTGGTGAAACCTGAACGAGATGATACAGAATTCCAACATCCGTTTTTCCTCCGAGGACAAGAACATCTGCTGGAGAACATCAAGAGGAAGGTCACTGCTGTAAGTATTATAGTGCTACTACAAGAGTGCTACAAAAGCTCTACAATACCACTAAAGTTCTACTACGATAGAACTATAGTACTGCATTATACCACTAGAGACCAGAACATCTGCTGGAGATCATCCAGAGGAATGTCACTGCTGTGAGTACTAGACTGATACTACAATAATGTAGTATCTTTTATGATATTTGTTACATTTACAATGCACCACAGTAGTACTACAGTAATGTAGGAATACCACAGGTCAGTGGTGGTATGACACGGCTCTGCCCCTCTGCTCCTAGTTTGCAATCTGAGCGGTGTGTTCAGGTTTAACCCTTTTTTTTTCTCTGGGGTGTGTTCAGGTGCCCTCAGTGCGTCAGGACGATGTGAAAGCGGCTGATGAAGTGAACAGAATCCTGAGCGATGTTCAAGTGATGAAAGGAAAACAGGAAACTATCGACTCCCGGATCAGCGCCATGAAACAGTAAGAGCTATATACACCCTAAATCTCAACCCCTAACCCTACATGGAGAGAAACCATCGACTCTCGCATCAGTGCCACAAAACAGTGAGACAACAGCGCCATACACACCCTAGAGAGCGGTTTGAGTCCAGCTCTCCAACTCCACTAAATCTGTGACTGTGACTGTGCACAGGGAGAACGCTGCCCTATGGAGGGAGGTGGCCAGTCTGCGACAGAAACACTCCCAGCAGCAAAAAGTTGTCAACAAGGTAAAAAAGTACTGCAGTACAAATACTACTGCAATATATGAAGTTCTGCAAGAACTGTAATATATGCATATGTGTATACTGTTGTATGATTTCACCACCAGTACTCCAGTAATTAAAGACTGTAGTACTTAAGGACTACAGTAGTGTTTCCTAGGAGTTCTGAATGAGTCTGTGTTTTGCAGTTGATCCAGTTCCTGATTTCTCTGGTTCAGAACAACCGCATCATGGGCCTCAAGAGGAAAATGTGAGTCCCGGTTTAGTCCCGGTTTAGTCCCGGTTTAGTCCCGGTTTAGTCCCGGTTTAGTCCCGGTTTAGTCCCGGTTTAGTCCCGGTTTAGTCCCGGTTTAGTCCCAGGTCTGACCCACTTTACCCCTGGCTCAGTCCTGGCTCAGTCCTGGCTCAGTCCTGGCTCAGTCCTGGCTCAGTCCTGGCTCAGTCCTGGCTCAGTCCTGGCTCAGTCCTGGCTCAGTCCTGGCTCAGTCCTGGCTCAGTCCTGGCTCAGTCCTGGCTCAGTTCCAATTTAGACCTGGCTCTGACCCAATGTAGTCCTGCTTTAGAACTGCTTTAGACCTTGCTCAGACCCTGTTCAGACCTGGTTCTAGACTGGCTTGAGATCGCTTTAGTCCTGGTTCTGACCCAATTTGGTCCTGCTTTAGTTCTGGTTGTAACCAGGTTTAATCCTCTTTTAGTCCTGGTTCTGACCCAGTCTTTGTCTCAGGCCTCTGATGTTGAATGATGGGAGCTCTGGACACTCTCTGCCCAAATACAGCCGCCCCTTCAGCCTGGAACACCTGCAGGTACTACACATATACAATGTACACCTGCACGTACTCTATACATATACTATTGCTGTGTTCCAGAAACGCGGAGGTCAGATTTTTCCCATAAACGTTCCAAGTTCTAACTTCAGAGCTTTCCAGCTAAATAGCTCATGTAAACATGGCTAATGCTAAACTGAAGGCTATAGAAATGTAAACAACATGGCTAATGCTAGCCCAAAAGCTAAAGAAATGTAAACGTTAAACAAATGAATCATGTTAAATGACGGAATATTGTCAGATATAATCTGTATCAAGTGATTACATAGTTTATGTGTTGGTTGTTACACACGCACTGAATACCTGCAGGTGCTATATACACACAATGTGCTCTAAACCCTGCCCTTCCTCTTTAAACTCGAATTCAAATCAAAATTCAGGTCAAATTCAATTTATCAAATTTCAGATTCATCCGAAATTCTATGTCCACACAAGCAGCCAATATTTACATGCACGCCATGATTCTCTCACACCTGACTTACTGCCTGACGAGCTTGTCCCAGGCCAACCATACCACACTCAGACCACTACAATCACTGTATAAACAGACACTCAAAGTTCTAGACAAAAAAACATGCCACATCCATCACTGCAGCATTTTATCTAAATATAATATTTAAAGTTGGGAGAATCTGATAAGATTCACAGATGCCTGCTTTGTTTATAAAATCTTACATGGACTCGCCCCTCCACCGCTCAATGACTTTCTTAGCCTAAGATCAAGCTCAACCCGCATCACTAGAGGAGCCTCAAGAGGAGACTGTCTGGCCAAATGCTGTCTTTCTGAATGGAATCAATCAGCCTATTCTGTTAGAGCTTCTAAAGGGTGGAACAGCATCCCTACAACTATCAGGGAGAGCTCCACATACAACTCTTTTAAGTCCCAATTTAAACGTTGGCTTTTAACAAATCAGACCTGTCAACACCAAACTCCTGCTGCTGCCATCTAGTGTTTGTCCCTTTGCATGTGCGTCTGTAATTCTGCTTCAACAAATCTTTTTATTGGCCCTGTTTATTTTCTTGTGCTTTTTTAACATAATCGTTTACTGTTATTAATTGCATGCTGTTTTTAATAACCTGTCTGTTTTAATTATTTCGTTTGTCTTCGCTATGATTCACTTCGCTTGTCTTTTGCTATGACTCACTGCTCAAGACTTAATGCTTTTCTACCTTTTTACCACACCTGTAAATGCACATTTATTTTTATTTTATTCTATGTGTCCTCTGTAAATTATTTAAATTTGCAAGGAGCCATCTGTACATCATGGCAACAGACAACAGATGAAAACTAGCCTCTTGGCTAATTCTGGCATGTTAAACAGTTACTGTTGGTCAACATGCACTGTCCGCTATAAATAAATAAATAAAATAAACCCCGTCCCTCATCTCTCTAATAATCTCTAAACTTCCCTCTCTATTATGATGATTATTTATTTTAAATCTCCCTTTCTTTTATGATGATTATTTATGATTATTCATGTTTTGATTAGTTGTATTGTGATGTGTCCTTATTCTGTAAACACTTTGAATTACTTGTCTACGAATTGAGCTATACAAATAAACTTGCCTTGCCCAGGCCAACCTCTTCCCTTCAGACTCTGTGAACTCTGGACCAATCATCTCAGACATCACAGACGTGGCTACGCCCCCTTCGGATGATGTCATCAGCGAATGGAACGAGCCCAAGTACTGAGTTTAGACCTGGTTTAGTCCCTGGTTAATATTAATTATATATGAACATGTATTTACGTATTTAATGTTATATTTGTTTCTGTTTCTCAGTGATCCAGTGCCTGGGGTCACAGATCAAGAGTCAGAGGTCAAAGAGGAACCGCAGGTGGAGACGCCTCTGTCCCCCACAACCTTCATCAACTCCATCCTGCAAGAGGAGAGTCCCTCAGCCAATCAGAGCCTCAGCCACAGCCCGCCGGCCAATCACAGCACAGGGACGCAAGCACCACCAACCAGCCACATTGCAGCCAATCAGAGCACACGGTCAAATGGTGAGACACGAGGTCAGAGGTGCAGAGCAGAGGAGAGGGTCTGAGGAGCAGAGCAGGAGTGAAGTGTATTGATCTGTCATAGCAGAAGAAAAATACAAATCTGTCACTGGACAAAAGGGTGAAGATGTTTCTGTGTTGAAGTGAGGAGCCAACTACACTAAGACTAAGGTCGTTTTCACACGTTAGTGCGCTCTGTGGGCCGACCCCAGTGCGCACTAGATTTAGTTAAGTTTAGTTATGCCTGGCTCAGGTACGAAACAAACAGGGGAGCCAACACAGAGTAACCATGCTCAAAAGTAAGATTTAATTAACACAAAAATAAAGAATAATATTATTTACAATAACAAATAAAACAAGACAAAGTCAAATGTGCAAAAAGAAAGTGGGAGCGCAGAAAGCGTGGACAGAGCGTGCAGGCAGTCAGACCTTTATAGTCCCGCCCTACCTGCTGCCCCACCCACAGATAGAACTGCCCTGCCATCTGTGAAGCAGGTGGGTAGACCTGCACAAAAGAGGAGAGGCGACAAAGCAGGCAGAGGCAAAAAGTACACACACACACACCATGAGCCCCCGCAGACAGAGGCAGGAGGAAACAACTGATATTAAGTTGATCCAAATGGCCTCGTCAGACAAACATCCAAAGCAATAGCTTTGCAGCGCCCATCCATTCAAATATACGTGATGCATTTTTGCCCAATTCCAAGCACTTTTACAGTTGCAGCAAACTGTATAGGTCAGCCCGAGGTCGACCGTGTTTACATCACACTCACCCCGCTTCAGAGTGCGAGTGGAGCCCCTCTGAGACCTCCTGTTTCAAGCACTCTCGGACCAGCAGTTGGGTTCACACCAGCCCAAGCACACCACTCTCGGAGCAAATGCTCTTTTATGTCATTCTAACACATCATATCGACTTATGGTTCAATATATGAAAGCTGGAAAAATATATTTTGGGGCTCAGTATTTATTGTGTGTACAATTTCTTTGCTACAGCTCGAATATTAAAAATCTCACCTATTTTGCAGTTTGAATCAGTAATTTCTATGGCTAGTTATTGGTTAATTTAGTTAATTTTTTGCAACTCAGGCTTTTTAATAAAACTGTGTTTAAAAATGTGATTACTGGGATTATACTGCTTTGCGTCCATGGCATGAACGTTCTAGTATATTACAATATTTCTCTGTAGCAATATATCGTGCTTAAAAATGTAGTACTGTGACAGCCCTACTTCACCCTAAAACCTTTGTCCAGTGACAGATTTGACTTTTTTCCTTGTGTGATGGATCATACCTGGGTGATTCCACAGATATATTGATCTCTGATTCCCCTCCCCCTTCTCCACAGTGGTCCCTCCCATCGTGGTGATAGTCCCTCCCAATGACCAATCAGAGCCCATCGTCCAATCCCCCTCCAGCCAATCAACAGCTACTGTCGCAGCAAACCCTGCCCCCTCAGCATCACCACAGCAAAAATGCCAAACCATCGCCTGCATTGACAGGTACTAACCTAGAACTGAAACGGGATTACAACAGGGTCTGAAGCAAGACTATAACAGGGTCTAAAAGAGGACTAACCCAGACCAGGACTACAACAAGGTCTAAAGCAGGACTAACCCAGAACTGAAGCAGGACTATAACAGGGTCTAAAAGAGGACTAACCCAGAACTGGACTACAACAGGGTCTAAAGCAGGACTAACCCAAAACTGAACCAACTCTACCACAAAGTCTAAACCAGGACTAACCCAGAACAGAACCAGGACTACAACACTGTCTAAAGCAAACCCAGGGGACTGAACCCAATCTCTGTCTCAGGTCGGAGCTCTTGGACCACGTGGACTCCATAGACTCGGGTTTGGAGAATCTTCAACACCTCCTGAACTCTCAGAGCTTCACCTTCGACACCGGGCCCATGCTCGAGGTACGCCATCTGCCTCAGGTATAGTACTACAAATACTACTACTATTACTGCAGCATACACACAGTACTGCAGTATATACACACAGTACTGCAGTATACACAGGGCCGATGCTTGCAGTATGCCATATACCTCAGTTATAGTACTGCAAATACTACTCTGTTACTGCAGTATACACAGTACTTTGTACAGTACTCTCTGGAGCCTAGACCCAGGTGAGGAGCATCAACTACAGTTTGTGTTTATGTCTCAAATAAAGGAAAATGTCTGAGGTGTGAAGTCAGGGCGTTTAGGGGATTTATCATCATCACTGGGACAGCTGCCACCAGGCGGTAAAAAGATTAAGTTTTGGTTTAGTCCCTGATTTAGTCCCGGTTCTGACTTTTTGTCTTTCAGTTTTTCAGCTCTCCGGCTGCAGACTTCGACCTGGACTGCCTTGACACGGTACAAACACTTTTACTCTAGTACTGATACTATAGTACTACTAGTACTACAACCACTACTACTGCAATAGTTTTGCTTTTGTACTCTTAATATACTATAAAGCAGTACTGCAGTATCAGGGTAGTCACAACTCTGATACTATAATACCTTGATACTGTAGTACTAGTCCTGTAATACTTGCATACTTTTACTGATACTATACTACTACAACTGTTGTAATATTTTTACTACTGTACTCTAATAATGTGGTTCTTGTGTATGCTCATGTTTTTGTTTTGACGCTGATGTGATGTCACTGTGATGTCTCTTCCCGCAGCTGCTGTCTGAGCCGAGAGATGAGGGACTGAGCAGCGCCCCCACAGGTCAGAGTGAGTACTGACATTGTCATATTTAAATAAACTGTATAAATCTTTGTTCTGTCACAACATCAAAGATTTACAATCAAACTTGTGCGTTTCAGGGAAACAGCTGGTGCAGTACACGCCACTCTCGCTGCAGGAGCCAATCACGTCACTGGAGGACGTTCTGGGGGAGGACCCTGACAACCTGCTGCCCTCTGACCTCTGACCCTATCCCTTATAACCCCCTGCAGTTTTCGTGGCGATTGTGTTTTGTTATTATGCATTTGTTTTTCTCAGTTTTAGTTTGTTTTGTTTTTTGGCGCTCAGAGCCGAGCTGAGCAGCTGTACTTTTAGTGTGAAGGACGCTTTATTCTGGAAAAGCTAGGAAGTCAGTCAGCAAAGCAAAGAGGTTTTAAACTTTTTGTTTTTAATTTATTTATACCATTATATTTCTGAAACCATAGATGTCATAAATTTTCCAAATGTTTCATTAACTTAAATAGAATAAAACTGCTGTTTCAATGTTACGGAAACTTCAAACTTCATTTAGAGGTGTCTTGGACACTGCAGCATGAGGGTTAGTCCTAGTTTAGTCCTCGTATAGACCCAGGTTGGTCTTGGTTTAGTTTTCAGTTAGACCAGTTTTACACCCAGTTTAGGATTGTAGACAGACTGTTACTGTGAGGCCTCTTGTTGGACTTAGTGACCAATTAGGCCCGAGAGCAATAATTAGCTGCGATTGGCCGGCTCTGAGCACCTGCATGGTTTCATGTTTTAATCTTGCTGTAAAATATTAAAGGTATTTTTGAAGAGTTTATTACGAAAAGCATTTAATGTTGCAGTTGTGACAGTGAAACATCTGTCTCAACAGCGACACTCAGCTGATTGGTTTAAAGGGAATCAGCTGAAACACTTTGTAAAAAAGAGATGAATAAACATAGAACCTTTGACTTTGTTTAATCCTTAATGAGTTGTAAATGAAAAGATTCAAACAAGTACCAGCGTGTTAAAACTAATGCACTGCTCCTCGTTTAATACTATGGACCCACAAATTGAAAGTAGTTCACTTTTGGCTGCTCGTGTTCAAGGCATTATTTCTGTTGTAGCTGAAGCTTGTACCTTCTAACAGTTCATCTGTTTACCCATTGCTGTAGTCATATAGAACAGTGATTAATTGTTGCCGGACTACCTATGCATTTATTTCCTCCGTTTATGTAAATGGATCACATTTAGATTTCAGGGTAATTATGCTGACACAAAAATATTTTATTTTAAATCAACTGAAGATTAAGCAAAACAGTATTTAAAAAATAACAAATGGATTTTATATTTGCGTGTCCACCACATGGCAGCACCAGCCATAAAGCCTGAGCCTCAGGGGTCAGACATAGTTTCAGGGTTCAGGTTCATTCTTCATAAGGTCCAGACTGGACTTTAGTTTCATGTGGAGGATTCAGGTGAACAGTCGAATGGTTCCGTCAGCACCAGAACTGAAAACCCAGGGCTGTGAGGGGTGAAAAGTCACATCCAGGACCCCAAGGTCATGAGTGACCACATGACCCTTCAGCACTTTCACTGGGACAATTAGAGGGTTCTGCAGCAGGTCACTGAGCACCCAACAGGACCGAACCAGGGATCAGACCAGGACCAGGACAGAGCAGAGAAAGATAGCCCATTACAACAGAGTAAAACTTTGACAATGTATAAAATGATTTTACACAAAAACATTTCACTGATTAGAAAGTAAGTGTGTGCAAGGGGGCGGGGTTAGCCGATATGGGGCAGAGCTTTATCAGTAATGAGGCAGGGTCATAGTTTTACCTAAAAACTGTCCCATGGCACACGATGACAGAGCCATCGTCTGAGGCTGAAGCAAAAAGTGGGTACGAGCGATGGAACGCCACCGAGCGCACCGCCCTCCGATGGTGTCTGAGTTGAGAGAAGAAAAAAAAAAAATAGAGAAGGAGGGGGTGGGGGGAGGGAGAAGGAGAAGAGAAAAGAGATAAAGGTTTTATTTTGAAATTCTTCAGGATCTTGTCCTGTTTATGTTTGTGTCCATGGAAACCAATTGTGTGTGTGTATATACCATATTTTCCAGACTATAAGTTGCACTTTTTTTTTATAGTTTGGCTGCATCTGAGTACCGTAAATTTCGGATTATAAGCCGCTACTTTTTTTCCACGCTTTGAACCCTGCGGCTTTTACAGCAGTGCGGCTTATATATGGAATTTTACTGGATAACGACCCCTGGGGGGCGCTCTCTAGCTGTAAACGTAAAAGTGAGACAGACGTGGGGAAAGATTCTGCTCTGAAGAATTCACTAGTTTTGATTTTGAACGATCATTTTGCGCATCATGAAATGGATATGATGCAGTTTTTAAGATAAAGAAACAGAAAGGAAATAGAGCAGGGGTCGGCCTTTAACACGCACGCAAAGAGCCATTTGGACCCACTTTCCACATAAAATAAAACACTGGGAGCCGCAAATACTTTTTGACATCTAAAATGAAGATAACACTGTATAATAACAATAATGTAACGGAATAATGTAGGTTTTACTTTCACGGACAAGCCTTCTACACGTGGCAGATAAATATGGCAAAAACAACTTAAGTGCATTAAAAAAATACAACTCACCAAACCGCTGCATCATGCATCGCGCTGATTATGTGATTATGTCTACTCTACTCCGCAGTTTCTTTAAAAAAACAACAACAAAAAAACTCGTAGCGTATCGTTTAATCCCAGGTGCTTATTCTCCATGTGCCAAAGCAGTTTTGAAGGTTTCATTGCCTTATTTGCTTTTCCCGTATGTTACGCAGAGCGGACTCTGTGCGTGAGTCACCTGTAGCGACAAACCCAGATTTTAAGTAGGCATTGTCTGTTAAATTTATCTTTCTTTTTCTTGGAGGTCGTAGTCTCTTCTTCTGGCTCCTCAGTTGTCCTTTTCCCCTTTGTTAAAAAGATCTCCAAAGACTTTTGTTTTGGCTCATTTTCACTCGCTTGTGGCTCTACTTTAATGCGTCGTGTCTGATGTGTTAAACGTGATACGTCATCGCGGAGACAAGAGCAGATAATATACTTGCTACTACATCAAATAGATTTCTGTGGCGATTTCCAGCAGGATTTTCATGATACATCTACGGACGAGCTTATTAGTGTGTCATTAGGGACGGGCCAAAGTTGCTCCTGACCCCTGTGCGCACAACGTCTCAAAATCAGGGCTCTTTACGCAGGACTGAGCTGTGTCTGTGTTAGTTCCCAAGCCACGCAGAGCCGCAGTATGAGGCGGAAAGAGGCGCATACGGCTCCGGAGCCGCGAGTTGCCGACCCCTGAAATAGAGCCACTGCACGTAAGCTCGACATCAATGAATCCAACTTGGTCAATGTAAAAAGACGACAAAAGTTTTCAGAGGAAATAAAAGCAGATTTTCCGTGTTGGTGCAGCTTTATTTTCTAAACCTGCAGATGTGTTCATCCCGTGTTGTTGTCGTGTTGGTGTCAATTTTCAGGCACAGTTTAAAAAAAAGCGTGTCGGTGCACCGTCTTTCTGTGTAAATATCTCATGTTACAATATGAAAACCTGCGGCTTTTATTCAGGTGCGGCTTATATATGTACAAAATTGATTTTCTCTTCAAATTTAGCTGGTGCGGCTTATATCAAGGTGCGCTCTGTAGTCCGAAATTTACGGTATATAATTTCACATCTTCGTTACTGTCACACTGACAACTGTGCGAGGGCACTCTAGGCTTGTGTACCGGCATCTACTACTCCTGTATTGTTGAAAATTTCAACATTACTGTAATTTAAAGGACATCTGATAAAGAATGAACAAAAATGTCCCCTAAAAGAAAAATGGTATTCTGCTGAGTCTGATGACAGCCACAAAGAAGAGGACGCGGAAAGCGGAACTTCCTCCGGAGCAGGCGGAGTTGTTCAGAAGTGATACAGAGGATGAAGAATTCAATGGATTTTGTGATTTGTAGTGAGATCCAGAGTGATGCACCTGTTAACTAAAGCATAAAAAACAAGCTATCTGATTAACTTAATATCTTACATTAACAAACCAGACACGTGTTCAGTTCTGTCTATGCTTCATGTAGCTGAATAAATATAAATGTTACTAGGGTGCTGTACTGCTATTCAGTCTCTATTTTATTATTATAACTTGCTTTTAAAGATAAAATGTTGGATTTTGTGAAATAAATTTCCCCCAAAAATGCGGCTTATGTTCCAGTGCAACATATACATGTTTTTTCCTTCATTATTATGCATTTTTTGGCTGGTGCAACTTATAGTCCAGAAAATACAGTACTACTGGTGTGTGTGTACATGTATATTACCCGTGTGACATAAGTACCAAGTGTCTACTAATGTATAATATTGGAATGTACAAGTACCAAACCATACGTGTGTGACACGTATAGAAGCATAAATTACCTGAGTCTTGGGTTTGGCGCTTGAATATTTTAATTGTATGCATTAGTACGTTTGTTACATGTATATAAGCATGTATTACCATGTCTTGTATGGTTTGTATGTGGCTTGTATGTAACATGTATGTGACATGTATGTAAGCATGTGTGCAAGTGTGCATTACCTCAGAGTCTTGTAGGGTTTGGTGCTCAGGTCGAGGTCGAACCAGCTCAGTCTGCAGTCGTAGCTGCCGCAGATCACATTATCCCCTGAACACATACAGTTAAACAGGTTTATTTTCTTTATACATTTATATTGATGGTCCTGGTTCAAACTTGGTTCAGTCCTGGTTTAGTTCTTAGTTGGGTCCTGTTTTAGTCCCTAGTTCAGACGTGGTTATGAACTAGGGACCTGGTCTGGTCCTAGTCTCTTACCTCCTGGGTGCACGGCGATGCTGGAGATCCACTTGGCGTTGCCTTGGAGTTTCTTGGACAGTTCCTGCTTGAGGAGGTTGTAGATTCGGACGCTGCGCTGTGTGGCTAACAGGAAGTAGGGTCTGATTGGATGGAAGGCCACACTCTGGACCAAGCCCTTGTTTTTGCTGAAGGGGCTCTGGCTCCGCCTCTTGCTCACCTGGTGGATGAGCACCTGCAGGTGACTGCTGTGGTCCGGCATCACAGCGGCAACATAATCACCTTTGGAGTGCCAGGTCACCTGGGAAACGGGCTGTGGGGGAGAGGGTGTTAGACTGGCTTCAGAGAGTCCTGGTCCAGTCCCGGTCCAGTCCCGGTCCAGTCCCTTACTTTGGGGTGTTGGATTTTAATCCGGATGCCATGCAGAAGCTCCTCCCCTTCTGCGTTGCTCCAGATGACAGGCCCCTCCCCCATGGCTGACTCCACCTCCTCAGATAAAAGCCGTTCTGTCGCCGTGACGACCTGTTTATCCGCCGCAGTTGAGGGAGGAGTCACAAGCAGCACCTCAGAACCCCTGAAATAGTGATGTGACGTTCATGAGCAAGACGGCTCTTTTGAATGGTCCCTGAACAATTGGAACCGAAACAAAATTTTTATAAAAAGTTTTAAATTATTATTGTAGTGCAAAGTTTTATTTAGATTACTTTAGATTAAAGTAAACACCTTCCCACTCTCACTTTGAACCATTTTAAACAGAACTGAGCTTTGCTCATTTCTCTGTGATTAGTTTGTTAAAATTAGTTCTGACATTGGCTTCTATCATAAATAAATATAAAAACAGCCAGACTTTTGAACAACTCTTTGAAATGAACCGATCCAAAAGATTTGAATCTTATAAAAGAGACGAAAGTCCCATCACTACCTGAAAAACCAGACAAAGACTCATTTCACTAAAACTCTGTTTTATGATTTTATAGAGGTTTTATAATATTGATAATGCGTCAAAAATGCTTAAGTCCCTGTAGCCCTACAAAAATGGACCACACTAAAGAGGATAAATGTCAGTTTGTTCTGGTTCTGGTAAGATAGGGACAGACAGATCTGTATGTAGAAATATGGGCGCTAGGAACAAGGTCATTGTAATAGGCCTGTAGTGGACTAAAGACATGTGCTGCCAATCGATTAGTTTACTAAAAAGGTGGCATGACAAAAGCTCACAAAACTATTATACCGTATTTCTGTGTATCTGACTCTAGACTACACCAACTGTTATCCCATGCAAGTCCCGCTTTTGTCACACTTCAGTCCCGGTCTCTTACACAGCGAGCGCAACCAGGCTCAGGCCCTGATTGGGGTTCCAGACAGCGCTCTTTATGGCCCCGCACACCTCCACCTTCTTCACACACCGCCCCGACGACACCTCCCAGAACCGCGCTGAGCCATCATCGCCTCCTGCAGGACAGAGAGACAAGATACACATGAGAAATGACCAGACCGGGTCTAGGCTCCGGGTCTAGGTTCAGATTGGGTTTAGACCTAATCTGCTCACGCTAGACTCTCTGAAGTGAGTTCTACACATTCATTAATCTGTAAATGAGATATCTCTCACTGAAAGTGATCAGATTCAAGTATTAGTCATTATGTTCTGCTTTATCCTGATTGGTGGAAGAGGCGGAAGAGGCGGAAGAGGCGGAAGAGGCGGAACAAGCCAAAAAATCTAACTCTGCGCATTTGTGGAGAGATGTCTGTGCTATTCTCTGAACTGGATTTAACCAAAGCGCTTCCCTCTGCATGTTTGGAACCAACTAAATAGTTAGTGTTTCTGTGAAAATAGGCCATTTTTGTTTTGGTTTGTTTGAGTGATTCTCCTTTGTCTCCACCCTGGGCTAATTTGAACCTTACAATGGGGGTATCTCAAGATAGATTTTTGTGAGTTTGTGAACTCACAAATATAACAATCTATCTTCAGACTGGGTCTAGACCAAGTTTAGACTGTCTTCAGACCAGGTTCAGAATTGATTGGCTAAGGGACTTACCTGAGAGGAGCCACTGTCCACAGGGGGAGGGGCTGATGCTGCGGACCAAACCTTCGTGTCCTAGATAAACCTTAAACAATTACACATTTAAACACTTAAACATTCAAACAATCAAACATTCAGATTCTAAAAAGGTGTTAAATATCAAAAATAATAAAATATGACAAGTGTGAAGAGAGACATGACAGAATGTGACCTTGCTGTGAAGAGCCTAAAGAGCCGTGTTTTACATTGAACTTTGACTAGAACATCTAAAAAAAGCACTGTAATAAATAAATACATAACTAAACACAGATCCTCAGATTTATTCTCAAAGTTAAAGCAGTGCCATGATCTGTGTTTAAAGCATAGAGGCTAGCAGTTATAGGGGCCAATTTGGAGCAGAATTCTGACCGTGAGTATCATAGCACCCAAAGAGCCAATCCGGAGCCAGGCTGCAACGCCCCTTCCTCCTGCACTGCTCATTTAGCAGGGAGCAGGCACTTAGCAACACTGTCAATCAAACATATTGCTAACGCTAGCAACGACGGGGAAAGAAGGCGCCTTTGTCTATTGTTAATGTTCATATCTAGAAATAACAAAACACCAGGATCATGTAGAGCGGGTTAATCCGAACACATTAAGATCAAAATTATGAGGCTCCCTACAGCAGTTATAGAGAGTGGAGGCAATTTTTCCATGTAAAGAGAACTGGAGCCAGAGTTGATGGAGCCATACTCACTTCGTATTTGGAACGTGGTGGCTAGGAGGTTAACTATGTCCATTTATATAAACAGTCTATGGTTTAAACTTAAAGCAGTACCATGCTCTGGGTGGTGGGAAACGGCTGCAGGTCACGGGGGCGAGGCAGTTTGGGGATTAGGTCCTCAGGGTTCACATTCACCTGAAACAGAGGTCAGAGGTCAGAGGTCACACATAACCCATACCTTCACCAACACACATTTGGGTCTGATTACAGGACCTTTATGTGGTACTCCATAAAAAAGTGTGCAGATCAAATTTTTATGCAAACTCGGCTTTGACTCAAACTGGGGAATGAGAGGCCTAGGTCCAGGGCCATAGAGGGGCCTCATCATCCTCTGGCCTGGGCACATGTACAGACATACACAGAGGTCAGTACTCACCCTGATCTTCCCCTGCCTTGGGCACAGATACAAGTAGAGTCACAGAGGGGCCACAGAGGGGCCACAGAGGGGCCACAGAGGGGCCACAGAGGGGCCACAGAGGGGCCACAGAGGGGCCACAGAGGGGCCACAGAGGGGCCACAGAATGGTCAATACTCACCCTCATCTTCCTCTGCCTGGGACACAGGTACAGGTCGAGACAGCGTTCAAAGCGTTCGTGGATGAATCGTTCAAACGCCGGGACCTGACGTAGACTCGAGAACTTTCTGGGAACAAATGCCAACTTCCTGTCTTCAGGGTCCTGCTGCTCCCACACCGCCCTCTGCAGGAACAATACAGATAATACACATAAATGTTTACAGTTGTTTTTATTTTATTTACTTTAACATGTGTAACCGGTAACACATGTTAAAGTAACCTGTTGTCACACTTACAAAATCAATTTACCTCTTCCAGTGCTGGAAAATCTGTCTATTTATGATTTTCTTTTAAGTAAACCAAGATTTTTAAAACATTTATAACAAAATATCTGATGAGCCAGCGACATGTGCGGAGGAAGAAACCTAAATTCTTTCTGTAAATGCTGTCAGGCATATCAACAACAAATTAATATTTGTTTTAGAATCTGAAAATGGACTTCACTGAACACTGCCTGTGACTTCCAGTGGTAAGCAACCCACAGTTACTTTCAAAAAGGGTGAAAAAATTCCTTCGTTCAACTTAAACCTGAGCAATACTGTCTTTTCCAAAACTTTGTAAAGAAAATAATGCCAATGCAACTCAACAAGTGATGAAAGACAATGTTAATATAGTTACATAACCCAAAATACAGCTTACAAACAGATTTTTACCACTGTCACAGACTGATCTTAACATGCAAACAGAAAACTGATTTTTGTCAGTCACATCGTTTCTGAGATTACAAAACTCCTGCCAAAAGTTTTATCAACACACCAAGGAGTTAAACAGCTGATTGTGCACATGGGTGCAGTTGACACCAGAACAGAACAGACTGAAATCTTGAAAAGGGATTTCATTAAATTATTCAAGGAGCTTGGTAAAGTGGAGGTTAAGACATTAATCAGAGCACCTATTGATGGCTGTTCAACGCATGTGTGCGCCCATAGGATTGCACTACATTAAGAACTTTGATCCATTCTGGAAGCGAGAGGACCTGTTCAAGGGAAATGGCCTGAGCTCAGAGCTCAGTTCTGTCTTTGAAACCTTTGGTCTGACTCAGCATGTCAGCAAGCCCACAACAGAGGGCACACTCTGGACCTGCTCATTACAAAAGGAGTAAATATTTCAAATGTCAATGTGGTGGATGTTGCTCTGTCTGATCATTTCTGTCTTCTTTGACCTGTCTGTTATTAGTAGTTTTACCTCTTCAGGGGTCATGAGGTACTCAGGCGGGGGGTTGTAGCTCTCCTCGTGCCCAGGCAGGGGTACTCTCGGGGCGGGCACGTGCATGCGCAGGTCCCTCACTCGGCCCTGCTCCTCTGAGGCCCACAGGTCGTAGTAGCGCCCCTTAGAATCGTCCTGAGAGCGCCGTGGTTTGATCAAACCCATCTTTATGGCATGGACCAGTTTGGACACCTAACGAAGGACAGGGACAGACCGGGGATGAGAGGCAGGAGGAGAGAGAGAGAGGGAGTGTTTCCAAACATTAGCCCTAGATTAGTCTGACAAATTCATGGAAAAGTCATATGTGATAGTCATAATAAATTAAATGCCTACTAATGATAATAATAATAATAATAACATTGAAAAGTACATGATGTGCACTCAATTGTACCTTCTCCTTCTCGATGAGCGAGGGGATGAAGCTGCGTTTGTCACTCGGGCGGTTGGTCACAGGGTGAATCATGACATCATAGCTGAAGAAGTCAACAGAGGGCTGCAGATCAGATCAGGTCAGGACCAGGACCAAAGGAGGGACCGGGCCGGACCAGGATCAGACCATTAACCGGGACCAGGGTCAGGACGAAGACAAGGTCAAAGACCAGAGACCAGAGGAGAAACCAGGATCAGGAACCAGGGATCAGAGACCGGACACCAGGAGAGAGGCAGGTGAGAGAGAGAGAAGACTTATTTAGTTGCGTTTCTTATTTTGCAATTCACGTCCCTAAAATTAGGGCAAAGAAAATACCTCATCACCTGACGGGATTACAATGACATCATCAGTATAGAGCAGGAGCAGAGTTCATGGGCTGTAACTGAACATCCCCCTGCCTCCCTAGCTAATGGCTAGCATGACTGATGTAAATTCTACAAATGACTCAAATTGGGGAATGACCAGAATAAAGCTGTGTTTAGCTTAGACTTACATTATATTTACATATATACTGTTTGTGTAATAGCGCCCTGTCTCATCTTATGTGTGTAAAAGTGTCCCCTGTCTGACCTCACATGTATATTCTATCAGTAAATTAGCACTCCGACTGATCTCATGCTCCTTGTATTACATTATATTTACATGTATATTCTAAGTGACTAATAGTGCCCCATGTCTGACCTTGTGCTTGCTGTGTTTACATTACATAAAATGTATATTCTATGTCTGTAATAGCACCCCCTATCTCACCTCATGTTTGTTTATATATATATATATATATATATATATATATATATACATACATACATATACATACACATACATACATACACACACACACACACACACACACATACAGATGAAACCATAAGTTTACATACACTATATAAGAAGACACGCTTTTTCTTCCCACTCTGCCATGAAATCAGACTAAATTTTTCCTGTCTGTGTGCATTTGCAAACTGTAATCTGGCTTTTTTGTGCTTCTTTTGGAGTAATGGCTTCTTCCTGGGCTTTCAGTCCATGTCGGTATAGTACTTGTTGGTCTGATGGCTGGACATTCCCATGGTCTTTATACTTGTGTAAAATTGTTTGAACAGATGAACTTGACACCTTCAGGCATCTGGAAACTGCACCAAGGATGAACCAGACTTGTCAAAAGAAGCCAAGATATCAGGGAGAGAATTGTGGACTTGCACATTACCATGATGTTGCACAAAGAAGCAGTGTGTTTCAGGTGTGCCTTCAAATACATCCACAGGTGTGTCTCTAATGAACTCAAATGTTGTCAAATAAATCAATAAAACCAGGAGCTTCAAAAGACATGACATCATCATCTGGGTTTTCCCAAATTGATTAAAGTCATAGTAGTCTTACTGTAT
The DNA here is from genome assembly GCF_009829125.3 of Periophthalmus magnuspinnatus. Classification (NCBI taxonomy): domain Eukaryota; kingdom Metazoa; phylum Chordata; class Actinopteri; order Gobiiformes; family Gobiidae; genus Periophthalmus; species Periophthalmus magnuspinnatus. The sequence continues at coordinate 28,435,903 of NC_047136.2, forward strand.
GTAAACTTCTGACTTGGAAGAAAGTAAAGAAAAATAATAATAATAATTTGGGTAATCCTAACTGACCTAAAACAGGAAAAGTTTACTCATCACACAGTGGGGGAAAAAAAACAAAAAAACAAAAACCGCTGTCTCTTTTTATATGATGAATGTAAACACATATAATGTCTTTACATTCACCATATAAAATATATATATATGTAATAGCATATAACCCGTCTGACCTCATGCTCATTGAAGTTGATATCTCCAAATTGTCCTTTCTGTAGCCGCTTCACCAGTGCCACCTGCTGCTCAGACAGAACCACATCCCGCCCTGTCTGAGGGTCTTGGACCGTTCGCCTGTGACACACAAAACACATTATAGAGAACATGCAAAGAACACATAAACAGAACCAAGTCCTGGTCCGTCTGAGGCCCTTGGACTGTTCTCCTGTGATACACACAGTACATCATACAAAGTCTGTCACATTTTTAATCTGAGCCTTAAAGAATGTTTATTTCCCCCTGGCTTGGAAATTAAACAAGTAATACCCTTACTCACCTTTTGTGGTGCTAATAGCAGACAAATATAAATACTGCCTATTCTCAGTAAGATCATGGACAAACTAATATTCTCTCAAACCTTAAGCTATTTTAGGTTGATGGCCATTCAATCTCAACTGCTCAAGCACAAATGACTGTCAAATTGATGCAAAAAATTATGTTAATGCTGTTTTTCTCATTTTTAGTGCAGCCTTTTAATGTTATCAATTATGGCTTACTGTTAAACTTACTGTTATTTGTACCTCACATCAACAAGTCATACAGTGCTTAGTGTTAACTCTGCTATTAAAGCTAACAATATCATAGCTTTGTACTGCCATTATAGAACTGTATGTATATTTGTTGATATTCTTAGTAATGGACCCCAGGAAGTTGGCAACTAATGGGGATCCAGATAAACAAATAGAGAGCACACAGAGAGCTCTCTCGCACACTCGTACCAGAAATCAGGGTCCTCCATCTTGTCAAGGAAGGCATCAAGCTCGTCTTTGGAGCGTAGCGGTTTGAGGATCTTCTTCCCATCAAGGTCGTATCCCACGTGAGGGAAGTCTGCATACCACTCCATCGGAATGTTCCCCACTGTGTTCCTGATGTCCTACAGGGAACCGGGCCAGAACGAGGCCAAAACCAGGTTAGAACCAGGGTCAGTCTGATACAGGACCAGGACCGGACCAGAACTTACCTCTTCATCGGAGGAGTCCTGCTGGTACTCATCGTTCTTCTGTAGATTCAGGTTCTTCTCAGTTTGGACCTGAACAGAACCAGAACCAATAAACAACTGTGTTAGAGCTCAGACAGGGTTTGCAAGAGGGTCCCACCCACAGTCTGTATATATATCTCTCGACAGATCTATCCTATTCCGCCGCATTCCAAACATGAAGTCAGAATGGGCGCAATTCGACTCCATCAACTCAAATTCATTTTCTATTTATCTGAAAAACTGTGGCACCTCTTTCTACAACTGCTCCTGTCAGGCTCGTGTTTCTGATCTTAAAATCTTTGTTTTAAATCACAATACATGATTCTGGGTGTTTTTATTCACCATTTTGTCCCGAAAGCAAGATATGAACATTAATAACAGATCAATCAGGTGCCTTCTTTTCCTGAGGTGGCAATAGCAACAGGTTTGATTGACAGAGTTGCTAAGCGCCCGCTCCCTGCTAAACCAATGGTGGGGGCATTACCTTCCTGATTGGCTCTTTGGTTGCTATAATAGTCGCGATCAGAATTTCAAATATGGGACTGGGCTCCAGATTAGCCGTTATGAACTTCATATGGAGCAAAGCTCTGTGGGTTTCGTCACACTCTTTTTACAGCTGATGGTCCTACCTCTGCGTCCTCGTCTCCTGTCTCTTCGGAAGCCTCCTTAGACCCGTCTTCCTCTCCTGAGTCCGGATCAGAACCGGTCTCTTCAGAGTCCGAGTCCGACCCTGAGTCTTCCAGACCCGAGTAGTCGCTCTCCTCACTGTCCGTGTCATCGTCCTGTCCATCTGCAGGCCCAGCCCCCAACAGCTGCAAACACACCACAGAGTCAGATGCCCTACCACTACCACAGAACCCCCCTCACAAAAAAAAATAAAATAAAATAACAGTACTGCCTCTCTGCGTGTCAGACGCCCTCCCTAGTGTATGTACCGCTCTGTCCAGTTTAAATAAATAAACTGTCAATGTCTGAGATAACCCCTGATGTTATTATTAATAATTCCGTTTAAAACGTCCTCTATAAAGCTGGTGCAATATACCTGTTATAATTCACTTATAATCCCGCTATCCTGATCTGATCAAAAGATGACTTAAAACTGGTTTATAAGTCATCTTTTCAACAGCCCTGGTGTCGGGTAAGCCTGATGCTAATGCTATCTCCAGAGCTGTCCCGAGGTGCTCGCCGCTGTGGTGCTCCGGACTCACCTCCTGCGGCTCGGATTCGGGCTCCGGGCACCTTTTCCGGGGTATGTCTCCAGTCCCGGGTCCTGATTCGGATCCTGGGCTCGGCTTGGACGCGCGCGTGCTGCTACCGGTCGCGGCCATGATCTCACGTGTTTCTGCAGGGGTCAGAGGTCAGAGTCACGTGACTGCAGTACTGCGCGTGTTCAGTGGGAGGCGGAGCGGGACGTGCAGTGTTAGAGCCAAACTGAAGAAGAAGAACCGTGTGCGTGCTCGGTGCGCGCGGCCGTGAGACCAGAGCGTGACATTTCACATACAAAAGAAGCAAAAATTGAATTGACATATTTAACATCACATCTGTCACGTCACACTCTGGTCTGATGAAGACCCCGCGGCGCGAGGACTGCGTCTACACCAGCTGCTACTGGTGAGTGTCAGAGACAGTACATGGTCAGAACTAAGGACTACACAGTACTGCAGAGTAATACAGACTGGAGAGCAGGTACTACACAGTACTGCAGAGTAATACAGACTGGAGAGCAGGTACTACACAGTACTGCAGAGTAGTGCAGGCTGAAGAGCAAGTACTACACAAAACTGTAGAGTAATACAGACGGAAAGTCTAAAGTAGTATGAGCTATAAAAAGTAAAGGAAGAAAAGACATCTTTCAAGTGACGAGGATTTACTCACTGGAAAGACCCACTACGTTGTTTTTTCACGCCACCAGTGTGTCCTGTGGCAGCAGTGCACTGCACAATACTGCACAGCACGACAGCAGTATTGACATAGACTCTACAGACAATGCTGCGGCAATCAGGTCCAGTCCTCACTCGGTTCTGTCCTGGTTCTGGCCCGGTTCTGTTCGGCCTCTGTTTGCAGTGAGGAGAACGTTTGGCATCTGTGTTCTTGGTTCCGCTCAGAGGCCGAGGTCCAACTCCAGGAGCTGTACGTGCTCTTCATCTCCAACCACCACCGCACGGTCAGAAGTACTACGAGTACGACTAGAAATACTGCTAGAAATACTACTACTACTACTGTTACTGCTAGATACACTTCTAGAAATAATTACTACTACTGTTACTGCTAGAAACACTACCACTACTGTTACTGCTAGAAGTACTACAAACACTATTAATACTATTCTTACCACTAGAAATACTAGACATTGTTATAAATAGTGCTATGAATAAGACTATAAATACCACTCTTATTCCTAGAAATACTACTATAAATTCAACAAATACTATACATACTGCTCCTATAGTAACAGCACACTGGTCTAACATTGATTTGGTTTTGGTTCTGGCCCAGGTTCCATTGTGGAGACAGAAATCTGCTCGAGGAGACCTCCCTGTGGTTTGGGTGAGTTTCTGTGTTTGTCTTTCACTCAGTTTGGTCCCGGTTCAGACCCAGTTCTGACCCAGTTTAGATTTGGTTCAGACCTAGTTAAGACTTGGTTTAGACCTGTTTCTGACTGTTCTGGTCTAATTTTGTTCCAGGACTACCACGTGGTCTTGATTTGGTTTAGACTGGTCCTGACCCAGTTTACTTCTGGTTTAGACTCAGTTTAGACCTGGTTTAGTCCTGTTTTGACCTGGTTCTGGCCGGGGGTTTTTTTTTTTTTTTTCAGGATTACCACGTGGTCCTGCTCTGGTCTAGACCCAGTCTGGATCCTCTGATCTTTGATTTGGACTCGGTTCTGGACTTTCCCTGCTCTCTTCAGGAGTACACCACCCAGGCCCTAAGATCAGACCAAGACCTCAACCCTCAGTACCACAGGTGAGTACTGCTGCTGCTACTAGTGTTGCTGCTACATTTTTCCATCTCAGCCCAGAGTAACCCAGTGAGATAAAGCTATACCTCATGGCGGACTCCATCATGCTGTTATTTGGGACAAGATTCTAGGCAGATGGCCCAGAAGGAAGGAAACAACCGGAGAAAAGAGCGGTCCAGATACTATGGGACTTGAGCTGGAGATCTTAAATGGCCTCACCTGATGAAAAAAAACTCAATGGGGCTCTGTGGAGTGGGCTTAGGGATATGCCTAGAGTGCTTCAAGAAATGTGATCCATTCTTCATCTGACTTCTGGAATGGTCAGAGGTAGAACAGGTCTCAGAGGTCATCTGGACAGTGTTCTGGAAATGGAGACCATTTGGTTTGAAGACACAGGGAACTGAATGCCTGAAAGAGCAGAGAGACAGAACTGAACGCCTGAAAGAGCTGTCAGGTTTCAGTAAAGATCATTTTTAGTTATTACAGAAAATATTTTCAATGTAAAAAAATAATTAAAATTATCTCACATGAAATATAATCCCACTCCTGGGTCTAGTCCAGGTTGAACCAGGTTAGAACCAGTTAGGATCCAGGCTGCACCTGGTCAGGATTGGTTAGGATTCTGGCTGAACCGAATTATAAAGTTTTGAAGGCTATGGACTTGACCCAGACCTTGGTCCTGCTTCATCTGGATGAACAGCTCCAGGTTTGTGCTAGTACCTCGAAAAGGAAAAAAGGTATTTATTAGGATTTACTTTATGCACAAATATTGTAGTAGTAGTAGAAGTATTGACAATAGTGATGTCTGTATGGGGGGTAGCTGTAGTGGTAGTATTACTTGCAGTATTACTCATAGTTTTTCAGTTTTTCTAAGCCATCTGTGTCTTTAAACTGGGGAACATCTTGCCCTTTCTTTACAGTTTCTCATTACTGGGCTACTACTACTACCACTACTAATACAACTTTTGCTACAACAGTTTTTCCTCTGGACAACCCGGTTTCCCCCATCAACCCAAAACATGCATAACAGGTCAAATAGTCAAGCTAAGGTAGTCCTGACTAGGGATGGGACGATATACGATAATATCGTTAATCGCGATAAATAAGGTCCGCAATTAATCGTTCGTGGCATTTTTTAATAATCGCGATCATTGCGCACGATTATAATCGCCTTTACGGCATCACACAGCCTCATGTTTCCAGTTCCAATACAACGTTTATATGTTAGTTCTGGTGTTTGCCCACTCTGACATAGCAATGACACTTGTAGCTTCTGTGCTTATGGCTGTTTGAACTATATTCTGTCAGATATCAACAATAAACAAAGTCTGATCCGTAACTCTCCACAGGAACGTACCAGTGCGCGCCTCACCCGTGCGCACAGATGAGACGCTAATGTGTGCACATCTTAGATTTTTACCTACAATAATGCAAACTGCAGAATAAAACAACACCTTTTAAACAATAGACAAATTAAGTCTAATTCATACAGCTGAACACAAATGTGCCAGAGCGCATGGTCCGAATGCGCACTGTGTGCACAGGAGCAAAGCTAACGATTATACACGGTATATTTTACGTACAATTAAGTCAATAGCAGAATAAACCACGCTTACCGATCGAGAACAGCATCCAATCCATCAAAAAATAAGGTCCTTTACTCCTGAGTCCACTGTGGGATCTTTAATCTTTGCCATGAACCGCTCTAGGTCAGAGATGCCTCTAGTTTAACTTGTACAAACATCCACAGTGTCCTCGATCACGTCCTCCCTTTGGTTTGTCTGTTTCGTCGTGTTTAAAACGCAAAACAACAGTGCGTAAAATGTGCCATTATGCACACATTTCTGCATCCACTCGTTTCCCAATTCACCAAAGTGCCTTAATTTAAAAAACATCAAGTCTTCGTCGACGGGCACTTGCGTCACTTCCGGCGCAACAAGGACCGGTCCATTTCTCCAGCATGGCATTGAGGAGTACACATTTTTTTCCGGGTACGTCTGTTTACGGAAAACCATGGCATGTGATACGTCATCCTATCCCGCTGCTCATTGGCTGTGTGCGGGCTCAGTAACCCACAACCCCCACCTTATTGGCCAACATTGGTGTCAATCACAAGCTAATACGTGTGTTTAGCACTGGGGAACGAAGTTGGCGCTGTCAGAAGTTTATTATGCCTGAAATCGACTAAAGAAAGGCAAAGAAGTGACGGAGCAGATTTCATATTTGGAGTACTTTCCTGCAGCAGATTGGACATAATTTCTTGACTGGAATATATTCTCTGGACCTTTACGGAACAAATGAGACCAACTTTGTGTAAATATGTTGATGTTTGACAGAACCAGAGCGCTCAATGGTAAGTGAAGTCCAGATTCACACTTTGTGACTTTTCTATAAAAACGTCTTTCCTGTCAGCACTGTGGTGATTGCAGGTGAAAATGGTTTGCATATCCAGAAAGACGAGCGCCGCAGCTTTCATTTGATGTGTAGATTGTTTGTGCGGGTGACGCAGAAGTGTATGTACATTGCTGTAAAGTTGTAAAGTAGGCCCGGGCCGTCGAAACGTTAACAGGTTAATAATTATCGCGATAATATCGTTAATCGCGATTATTTTGGCCACGATAATCGTGAGTCTAAAATTTAATATCGTCCCATCCCTAGTCCTGACAAAGATTAGCTCAAGATCTGGAGAGATCTCACTGGTCCTGACAGGTTTAACCCAGAGACACCAAAGGATGAGTCAAATGCCGGACACACTTCCCACCGGGACAATAAAGTGAACCTTAACCTTACTGCTGTACTTTCTAATCCTTGGTCTTGGTTCTGATCCTTGGTCTTGTCATAGACTTTAAATAAAGGGGCATAGCTAACCTACTAGCCACCACGCTCATGGGCATGCTTCTGGCTGCATTGACAAAATGTTCATATTAACTCTGCTAAAACAATGGTGTGAGTGGGAAGGGTCGTTGCATTCAACATTGCCTTGGTTCTGGTCTTGTTTCAGTTCTAATCCTTGGTACTTGTTCTATTAAGGTTGATCCGCGTCATTCGCTCAGAGCTGTTATTGGCTCTGGTTTCTGTCTTGGTTCTAATCCTGGCTCTGGTTCTGTGTAGGTTGATTTGGGTCTTCCCTCAGACCTAGGTTCTGGTCTTGGCTCTAATCCTTGGCTGTGACCCTTGGGCTTGAGTCTGGTCTTGGTTCTGTTCTAACCCTGGTTCTGTTCAGGTTGATCCGGGTCATTCCCGCAGACCTGTTCTTGCAGAAGTTCTCCTCAGACCGATCTCACATGAAGAAACCAGATGGAACCTGGACCATGCCCCCTCCCAGCTATCCTCCCATTCAGACACAAGGTACTGCTACAGCTACTTCAAACTACAGGTAGTACAAATACTACACCTACCCGCCATACAGACACCAGGCGCTATGAATACTACTACAAATACTACAAGTAATACTACCACTACAGCTACCCCCCATACAGACATCACTACTGTCAATACTTCTGCTACTACAGTATTTGTGCATAAAGTAAATCCTGATAAATACCTTTTCTCCTTTTCCAGAGACTAGCACAAACCTGGAGCTGTTCATCCAGATGAAGCAGGACCAAGGTCTGGGTCAAGTCCACAGCCTCCAGAACTTTATAACTCGGTTCAGCCAGGATCCTAACCAGTCCTGACCCGGTTCAGCCTGGAACCTTACCGGTTCTAACCTGGTTCAACCTGGACTAGACCCAGGAGAGGGATTGTATTTCATGTGAGATTAAAATTGTAATATAAAAAATATGAAAATATTTTCTGTAATAATTAAAAATTATCTTTACAGCTCTTTCAGGCATTCAGTTCCCTGTTTTTGCCCTTTTTAGTACATCTGTTTTCTCCCGTATATCTCCACATGGACCAATCGGTGGCTCAGCTGAGCACCTCCTGTACACACGGCACAATCCACACATGACCGCTCGGACAGTTTGCAGTGACAGGTTTATAGTGACTACAGCTGTAGATCAGTTTGACATTTTCATGTTGGCATCTTTTGTGAAAAATTATTGACCTATATTACAGTCCCCTGAAACATCAGCAGAGATTTGACCCATCAGTTGCTCTGGTTTGAATTACATTTGAAAAACCCATCTGTCTACTTTTTACATGCAGATCACAAGATCTGCAGCTCACATCAGTGCATACTGCTGTGTCCTTGAGCAAGACTCTTTCCCCTCCTGACCTGTGTATGAATGTGATGTGAGTGTTGGGCAACTGTGGCTACAGACAGGGCTACCACTGCATCAATAATTAAAGTGTTATAGACTTTACACTTGTTCTGTTTAAACATTTATTAAAAAAAAAAAAAAAAACTCTACAAATGTTCAGTCCATTCAACCGCAGCAGAGCATTTCTCTGACGAGCCAATCACAGCACAGAGCTGTGATGACATCATAAAAGTCTCAAATAAAAAAGTGGTTTTAAATAAGTCTGAAATCAAAGTAAGCCTGGTTTAAATAAACTTTAAAATGTTTGTGGCTCTGTCTGGATTTGATGGACTCCATTTTCCTGGGACTTTCTTTGGTCCTGGCCTTGGCTTTATGTTCAGTCCTGGTCCAGGTTCAGATGGACTCGATCTGGCGCCGGACCTTCTCCGAGGCCAGTCGGTCCAGAGCTCGCTGTCGGGTCACAACCACGATCCCAAAGAGCGCCGTGAGAGACAACATAGCCGCCTCGAAGTGCCAGAAACTCTGCTCCTCCAACTGAGAAGACCTGCAGCTACAGAAAGAACTGGGTCAGAACCACAAGACCAACAACTACAGAGAGGTTTAGCGTGCGGTTTATATAGCCACAAAGTCAAAATAAGTTAGAACTTATTCGCATGACACTGGGGCAGGAGCACAGGCTGTATAAAGAAGAGCAGTGAGGAAGTGTGATGCTTAGCAACTTTGTCAATCAAATCTGTTCCTAATGCTAGCAGGAGTAACCTCGGGGGAAGAAAGTACCTCATTGCTTTGTTATTAAGGTTCATATCTTGATTTAGGGACAAAATAATGAAATAAAAACCCCAGGATCATGTAAAGCAGGTTAAAACCAACATATTAAGGTCAGAATGCGAAGCCTGAGAGCAGCAGTTACAGAGAGAGGGGCCATGATTTTTCAATAGAAAGTGAATTAGAGCCAGAGTCAATGGAGCCTAGCGGGTTAGACATGTCCGGAGACATATATAATCTCTGGGCAGGAGGGAGAACAGTCTAAAAGAGGATTAAACAAGGACTAGACCCAGTTCTGCTGCATTGCCATGGTTACCTCTTGAGTTCATCCTTGTTGGACTTGGTGCAGTTGACTCGTTCATAGAATCCAGTCTGAGCACAAACAGGCCATGACCTCTGAAAAAAACAAAACATTTAAGAATCATATTTAACCTGAACTGTCCTGGACCAATGTCCAAGTCTGAACTAAAACTCAAAACCCAGGTCTGATCTGACACGAGTCATTTATGAGATTAGAATTAGATCATAATGGTGACATCTGTGTAGGGCTGGGCAATATAGGGGGGAAAAAAAAGGAATTTTTTTTTTTTTTATTTCCCCCATATTGATCAATCTCAATTTCCAATCCGATCTTCCATTTTACTGAAAACAGACAGGTGGACTTTAAGTATAGAGCAGGGTGTGAGGATCACTACAGTTTGATTTTGTGTTGATAGAACTAATACGGGTGCGGGTGCAAAGAGATCCGGGCGGCAGTCGAAGGCGGGGACCTCGACAACCGGATCTCCGGACATGGAGACTAGCTCTGGGGACGTGGAACGTCACCTCGCTGGGGGGGAAGGAGCCTGAGCTTGTGCGGGAGGTTGAGCGTTACCGGCTAGATATAGTCGGCCTCACCTCCACGCACAGCTCGGGCTCTGGAACCCAACCTCTTGAGAGGGGTTGGACTCTCCATTTCTCTGGCGTTGTCCGCGGGGAGCGGCGGCGAGCTGGTGTGAGCTTGCTCATTGCCCCACAGCTCAGCCGCTGCGTGTTGGGGTTCACTCCGGTGAACGAGAGGGTCGCGTCCCTGCGCCTTCGGGTCGGGGACAGGTCTCTCACTGTTGTGTCGGCCTACGGGCCAAACAGCAGTGCGGAGTACCCGGCCTTCTTGGAGTCCCTGGGAGGGGTACTAGACAGTGCACCAACCGGGGACTCCGTTGTTCTCCTGGGGGACTTCAACGCCCATGTGGGTAAGGACAGTGACACTTGGAGGGGCGTGATTGGGAGGAACGGCCTCCCCGATCTGAACCCGAGCGGTGTTTTGTTATTGGACTTCTGTGCTAGTCACAGCTTGTCCATAACAAACACCATGTTCGAGCACAAGGGTGTCCATCGGTGCACGTGGCACCAGGACACTCTAGGTCGGAGGTCGATGATCGACTTTGTTGTCGTGTCATCTGACCTCCGACCGCGTGTCTTGGACACTCGGGTGAAGAGAGGGGCTGAGCTGTCAACTGATCACCACCTGGTGGTGAGTTGGATCCGCTGGCGGAGGAGGAAGCCGGACAGACCTGGCAGACCCAAGCGCATTGTGAGGGTCTGCTGGGAACGTCTGGCGGAGCCCTCTGTCAGGGGGGTCTTCAACTCCCACCTCCGGGAGAGCTTCTCCCTGATTCCGGGGGAGGTTGGAGACATGGACTCCGAGTGGGCCATGTTCTCCACCTCTATTGTCGATGCGGCTGCTCGTAGCTGTGGTCGTAAGGTCTGTGGTGCTTGTCGCGGCGGCAATCCCCGAACCCGGTGGTGGACACCGGAAGTAAGGGATGCCGTCAAGCTGAAGGAGTCCTATCGAGCCTTGTTGGCTCATGGGACTCCTGAGGCAGCTGATGAGTACCGGCGGGCCAAGCGTGCCGCAGCTCGGGCAGTCACAGAGGCAAAAACTCGGGGTTGGGAGGAGTTCGGAGAGGTCATGGAGAAGGACTATCGGACGGCCTCAAAGAGATTCTGGCAAACCGTCCGACGCCTCAGGAGGGGGAAGCAGTGCTTCACCAACACTGTTTACAGTGCGGGTGGAGAGCTGCTGACCTCGACTGGGGATGTTGTCGGGCGGTGGAAGGAATACTTTGAGGATCTCCTCAATCCCACTGTCACGTCTTCCGAGGAGGAAGCAGAAACTGGGGACCTAGAGGCGGACTCGTCCATCACCCTGGCTGAAGTCACTGAGGTGGTTGGCAAGCTCCTCGGTGGCAAGGCTCCGGGGGTGGACGAGATCCGTCCTGAGTACCTCAAGTCTCTGGATGTTGTGGGGCTGTCTTGGCTGACACGTCTCTGCAACATCGCGTGGCGGTCGGGGACAGTACCTGTGGAATGGCAGACCGGGGTGGTGGTCCCTCTGTATAAGAAGGGGGACCGGAGGGTGTGTTCCAATTACAGGGGAATCACACTCCTCAGCCTTCCCGGTAAGGTCTATTCCAGGGTACTGGAGAGGAGAATCCGACCGATAGTCGAACCTCGGATTCAGGAGGAGCAGTGTGGTTTTCGTCCTGGTCGTGGAACACTGGACCAGCTCTATACTCTTCATCGGGTCCTCGAGGGCTCATGGGAGTATGCCCAACCAGTCCACATGTGTTTTGTGGATCTGGAGAAGGCATTCGACCGTGTCCCTCGTGGTGCCCTTTGGGGGGTGCTCTGGGAGTATGGGGTCCGGGGCTCTTTGCTAAGGGCTGTCCGGTCCCTGTATGACCGGAGCAGGAGCTGTGTTCGCATTGCCGGCAGTAAGTCAGACCTGTTCCCGGTGCATGTTGGACTCCGCCAGGGCTGCCCTTTGTCACCGGTTCTGTTCATTATATTTATGGACAGAATTTCTAGGCGCAGCCAGGGGCCGGAGGGGGCCTGGTTTGGGAACCACAGGATTTCATCTCTGCTGTTTGCAGATGATGTTGTCCTGATGGCTTCTTCGAGCCAGGACCTGCAGCAGGCACTGGGGCGGTTTGCAGCCGAGTGTGAAGCGGCTGGGATGAGAATCAGCTCCTCCAAATCCGAGGCCATGGTTCTCGACCGGAAAAAGGTGGTTTGCTCTCTCCGGGTGGGTGGTGAGTCTCTGCCCCAAGTGGAGGAGTTCAAGTATCTCGGGGTCTTGTTCACGAGTGAGGGAAGGATGGAGCGGGAGATTGACAGGCGGATCGGTGCAGCGTCTGCAGTGATGCGGTCGCTGTATCGGTCCGTTGTGGTAAAGAAGGAGCTGAGCCGGAAGGCGAAGCTCTCGATTTACCGGTCAATCTACGTTCCTACCCTCACCTATGGTCATGAGCTCTGGGTAATGACCGAAAGGACAAGATCGCGGATACAAGCGGCTGAAATGGGTTTCCTCCGCAGAGTGGCCGGGCGCACCCTTAGGGATAGGGTGAGGAGCTCGGTCACACGGGAGGAGCTCGGAGTAGAGCCGCTGCTCCTACACGTTGAGAGGAACCAGTTGAGGTGGCTCGGGCATCTGCTCAGGATGCCACCTGGACGCCTCCCTAGGGAGGTGTTCTGGGCATGTCCCACCGGGAGGAGGCCCCGGGGAAAACCCAGGACACGCTGGAGGGACTATGTCTCTCAGCTGGCCTGGGAACGCCTTGGGGTCCCACCAGAGGAGCTGGAGGATGTGTCCGGGGTGAGGGAAGTCTGGGAGTCCCTGCTTAGACTGCTGCCCCCGCGACCCGGCTCCGGATAAGCGGAAGAAAATGGATGGATGGATGGAACTAATACGATCACATTTAAAGTTTGGAATGAGTTTGTACAATATAAAATATATTAAGTCTAAAGGCCTGTGCACACTACCGCTACTGACAGAACCACATGGACACAAGTCCATAAACTATATTAGGTTTTGTTTCACAAAAATTGTGAGAAAATAGATGTTACCTTTCCATAACTTGGATTATATTTTTTTTATTTTTGGCACAGCCCTACATCTGTGTGTGTGTGTGTGTTAGAATGGTTAGATTACTGATCCTTTGCAGCCGATGTCATCCCTGGGGTTGTGATGCTAACCGGGGCACTGCTCTGTCTGAAGCGCTGTTACTCAAGGTAGCCTTTAATCTAAGCTTTGTTTTAACACAATCTGACCATAAAGAATTGACAGGTGAGCTGATTTGTGCTGTTAAACAAGTCCCTCTCAAATAACATTACAGTCACAAGCTAGTTAGCATTAGCCAACAGTTTTTCAGTTAGTCACTCATCTTTTTGTTGAAAATCAAACAACTAAACAAGATCACAAATGATCAAATTGATCACAGGCTCCTGAAAATGTGCTATTTAAATCCATTTTGTTGTTTTTGTACAAGTTTTCAGTCCATCTTAAGACAGTGTTTACCAATGTGAGAATTGTGCCACCATGGTAACTGCTGAACATTCCACCATAGAGATACATATAGTAGACCTCCAGCATGATGTCACTGCAAAGTATCAATAATGGTGGTGTGTGTGTGTGTGTGTGCGTAGGGGTGTGTGTGTGTGTGCGTGCGTGCGTGTACACGTTTTACAATGGTGAGATCTGTGCCTGACCGTCTCAAAGGCGTTGCACTGGACACATGCCGTAGTTACTGTAAACTCCTCCAGCAGCCAGCAGGGGGCAGCCACAGGTTTCACTGCTAACAGAGAGGTCAGATGTCAGGCTCAGAGGGACTACAGCTACCATTAATCACTGCAGCTCAGCTCACCTGTTGACTTCTCCTCACTGAGCAGTGCCGCTCCAAAGACTCTGCAACAAAAACCAGAGACAATCGGTTAGAATCCAGCCAAAACCTATTCATATCCTCCTCCAGACTGGTTGAGGGTAGAGATTTCCCTGTAGACCGGCTGAGATCCCAGAGACCCAGTAGGCCTGTCATGGTAACACATTTTCTAGCACAGTATATTTCTGTATATATTTCTACAGATAAATACTGTGATAAAATATAGTATTGAAACTATTATGGTCACTGACACAAAGCATGATAATCTCAGTAAACACATTTTTACACAGTATTTTTACAAGGCCTGAGCTGTAACAGATAAAAAAAAAAGAACAAATAATTAGCCATAGAAGTTATCTATTCAACCCTCTACAGCTTAAATGTTATTGTATTACAACAAAAAATACCCCAAATCTCCACACTTTTACAAAGAAAAAGCACACACGATAAATGCTAACCCTAACCCAAAATATATTGTTCCATTTGTTATGTATTGAGCGATAAAGCAATATAGTAATTATCGTGACAGGACTATGACCCAGTACAGACCTGAGTGAGACCAGGCCCCAGAACAGGGCGTGCAGGACGAGGATCCTTGGCCGACAGCACGCCACAGGGATGCGACACGCCCCCTCCATCAGCCTCCTCCAATGAGACGCTTCGACAGCCTCCACCCTGACCAATGAAAGGGCTCAGCTATGCCCGGCTCAGTCCAGGTCACACTTTAGTCCTGTTCTGTGCTCAAACTCTGGGTCCCGTCCACTTTAGATTCCGGTCAAAGTTTGGCCGGGTTTGGTTGACAGTAGTGGTTTAGTCCTGGTATAGTCCAGCTTTAGACACAGTTAGGTTCTGGTTTAGTCCAGGTTTAATAGCAGAAGGTGTGCCAGTGTGGGGCTGGATGCTAGATCTGAAAAACAAAGACATAGTAATAAGCTTTTTTTTTTTTTTTTGCTTTCGCGACTTTGACCCTGCAGATGACCTCTCCTGTAAATAACATGAAAACACACAGATCAGAAAGGGGGGACAAAGAGGGACACTTGTCTCTGATGGAGTTACAGCTGGAGTCCTGTTTGATACACACAGTCTATGCGTCTGTTTCACAAGCTGAAGACCAAACTCTACGTGGATCAAACTAAAATCCCAAAGTAATCCATAAAGAGCTCAGAGTCTGTGTACACACGATGCTAACAGTGTTAGCGGCGGAGCTAACAGCTTTAGCCGCGGAGCAGCTGCTGACGCCCCTTTAACGCTCTGTTCCGAGTTAATTTCACTGCTCATGCTCCAAATGAACTGTTCTACACTTTGATAAAACCACAACAACTAGTGAAATAAACAAAATAAAACGAGAAAATATAAAACTACCGCACCGAAAGCTTCGCGTCAGAAGCTAAAGTCAAAGCTAACAGCTGTGAGCCAACATAAACCAACTTCGAACATTTTCGCACACTTAACGTTTCGATCTAAACCCAGACCCAGTCCTCCGGTGAAACCTACTAAAAACTCGGATAAACAAACATAAACAGCATTAACGGCGTTAGCCTCGTACCTCTGTCCCTCAACACCGCCGCCATTTTGGGTCAAACAGAACCAGAACCGAGCTCAGCCAGTGAAGAGCCGAATCTGGAGACACTCCGGTAACGAGACACGAATCACGAGCCGCGTGGACCTGTGATCATCTGTGGACACTTAAGTCTGCTCCGTGAGCCCGGAGACCGTGAAGAGAAATACACCGGGACCTTCACAGTAAACACCCGTGGAAATTAGAAACTCACCAAAATTAACTTTTTAATTGAAAAAAAAAAACTTTTGTTTATTGCCATTCATTGTCTTTTCGGTCACGGGTCTGTTGGTCTATGCGTCACATTGTGGGGACTATAAAACACATATATTAAAATGACACAGAAGGATATACATAGACAGACCATACACTTTAAAGTTAAAACTAAAAACTGAAGTTAGTTTTATTGTGAAAGTGCCACGGGACGTCCGGTCTCACCTGTCGCGTTGGAAGCGTGAACGTGGGACGAGCTGGCGAACACTTCCATCTCGTCTTTCACCCTCTCTTCTCATCTCTCTCCCTTTGCTTCTTTTTGATGACTCTTCACTGTGAGTCCATAAGCGACTACATCTTTATGTTGGCAATATATCGACATTTAAATGTTTTTTTGGGGGGGTTTAAATAAAAACAAAGACCATAATGTCCACATGATTTAATTTTTTGTCACAGATCGCTGCAGAATTACTTAAACAAAAACCCAACTCCAGGGTAGAGGCCTCATTGCAGAACATTTCTTCACATTAGAACAGGATTACAGAGAGAAAAGAATACAGTAGTAGCAGTAGTAGTAGTAGCAGTAATAGCAGTAGTAGTTGTAGTAAAGGGTTAAAGGACAAGTTCTATCTCAAACTGTGGATGAAGTAATGTGAGCAGCGGAGACCTCTGGGACAACGGCACACATGACCAGACCTCGACCTAGTCCTGGTCTGGTCCTGAAGGGGCCAGCAGAATTTCTCCAGGTTACACTGATGAAGAGACCAGAGTTAGACTAGGGTTAGGGCAGAGTTAGGGCAGATATAGAGTGGGACCAAAGGGGTCTAAATAGAAAAATTAAGATAAGATAAGCCTTTATTATTCCCACAGTGGGGAAATTCCAGTATTGCACCGCACAGTTAAAGAACAGAAGGAAAATGGTACATGCAGCTCAATGCATATTGACCGGGCCTGGGCTGGGTCTGGGTATAGACCTGGTCTGAGTTATACCCATTGACTGTATAAAGAAGTGGACTGAGGAAGTGTGACACTCACAGTGTTTGGCTCGAAATGAATCTCATCGAGACTAGCGGTTATAGCGGCTAATTTGGATCCCAGTTCCATATTTAGAAATCTGACCACAAGTATCATAGCAACCAAAGAGCAAATCAGGAGCGAGGCTGCTGAATTGTCAATCAGACCTGTTGCTAAAGCTAGCAGGAGAGACCTCAGGGAAGGAAGGCGCTTGATTTGTCTGCTATTAATGTTCATATCTTGATTTACGGACAAAGTAGTGAAATAAAAAACCCATGATCATGTAGAGCAGGTTAACACCACAATTTTAAGGTCAGAATGACAATCCTGACAGCAGCAGTTACAGCGAGAGAGGCCACGTTTTTTTCAATAATGAATTGGAGCCAGAGTCAATAGGGCCAGAAGTGCATCCATGCTCACTTCCTGTTTGGAATATGGCGGCTAGTGAGACAGATATGTCCAGTGATATGTACAAGATGGTCGTACCATGACTGTGATCCTTCGGCGTTTCAGGCGGTGGCAGAGTCCTGGCAGTCTATGGTACTGGCTCTGGTCTGAGAGGGGTGCTGTGGAGCTCATCTGGAATAAGAGAACCAGGCCAGGACATTGGACCAGGACCAAGACCAGACCAGGACTAGAACCATACCAGGACCAAGACCACAGAAGAGAGAGCAGAGGAGGAAGGGGTGTACAGAGAAGTAGAGGGAGTTACCTGTTGAGGAGCAGGTGTGGAGCAGAGAGAGAGAGAGGAGAGAAGAGGTGCAGCAGATGTGGAGGAGCAGAGGAGGAGTTACCTGTTGTGGAGGTTCAGGTGCACGTGCAGAGCTGGTCTCAGGTCTGGACTCACAGAGACCGAGCAGGAGCCCAAAGACCAGAGTCCAGACCAAAGTCCAGACCTGGATCCAGACCAGGTCCATGTCTCTGAAGTTCTCAGACAAGGAGCGGGCGGAGCTAATCCTCTTACTGAACTAGAGCGGTCACACAATCACATGACCACAGGGGTCAGAGATCTCTCCAGGACAGACAGGCTCCACATTATTTAAGGCTCAAACTTCACCATGACATCACCACAGCCCTCCTCTCCTCTCGTCTGCGCCTTCTCACTACCCACCTCTTTTTTTCTCTGCTCCTTCTCCCTCTACCTGCCTCTCCTCACTCTTACAGAACTCCTACACTTTGCATGAAATCATTTTCCAGGACTTTTTAGTGATGTAATCACACAATTAACACACCAAATTTGTTAAGAGGAGGTCCAAAAAATATTTCCTGGTGGAACTCAAATTAGACAGAACACATATGAACCCAATCATATCATCATACAATAACCGTATGTGTTCACTACTCTCTCATTTAAATGGTAGTTTGACACTACTGTTGCTCTTCACAGGACACCTGTATGTGACATGAAGATCCTGCCAAGTAAAAAGATGGGGGGGGGGCTCCTCCTCTTAACCCCCTCTGTTCCTCCCCCTTTCCCTCCTCTTCTCCTATCCCTCTCTCACCTCTTGCTCCTTCTCTCTTTCTTCACCCTCCCCGTCCTCTCCCTGCTGTACCCCGTGCTCCCCCTCCTCCCCCTGCAGTATCCCGTGCTGCTTTCGCAGGTGGTTGTGTAGCGCCCCCTGTTTGCGATAGAGGTGCCCGCACAGGTCACAGCGGTACTCTCTGGTCTCAGTGTGCAGTCTGAGATGTTCCTGTAGCTGGTGCCTCCTGGTAAAGCCTTTGGCACAGACTGTACAGGTGAAAGGTTTGGTGCCGCTGTGTGTGCGCCGATGGGAGATCAGAGCCTCATTAGCAATGAAGGCGCGGCCACAGACCTCGCACACGTACGGCCGATCAGATGAGTGGTACCTCAGGTGCCGTTTGAGGTCGGCAGGCCACGGGAATGTTTTACCGCACAGAGGACAGGCGTGTGGGCGCTCGCCTGTGTGGATGCGTGTGTGCCGGTACAAGCTGCCATTTTGAGTGAAGACTTTACCACAAAAACTGCACACGAACTGGGACTCTAGCAGGAAACACAACAATGATAATTATTATAAGTATTATACAAGGTAAGGATATAAGGTTATAATCAGGAAAACAAGAACAAAAACTGCACACAAGAAATTTAACATATGTATAACATATTGGCGTGTCTCCAACTAGAGGCAAATTTGGCATCAGCAATTTTAGGAAAATTAAACATATTTTTAGAAACATTTGAATATGTTGTGTTTAGGATAGGGTATTCTACAGACGAAGTGGGACTCTGCTAGGAATGCAAGAGATATGTATAATATATTATTGATACTTTGCAGTGCCATCACATTGGGGGTGTTCTATAGATATGTCTGTGGTAATATTTTCAGCTGTTTCAGCACCTCGATCACCTCAGCTGCAAAGTATCAATATAAGCGGATAATCAGATAAATGAGAAACATCAGAATAAAAACTGCACACAAACTGGGACTGTGGGAGACAGAAATGCAACAGATATACACTGCCTGGCCAAAAAAAAAGTCACCACCAAAAAAAGAGGTCACACACTCAATATTTCGTTGGACTGCTTTTAGCTTTGGTTACGGCACGCATTCGCTGTGGCATTGTTTCGATAAGCTTCTGCAATGTCACAAGATTTATTTCCATCCAGTGTTGCATTAATTTTTCACCAAGATCTTGCATTGATGATGTTAAGAGTCTGACCGCTGCACAAAGCCTTCTCCAGCACATCCCAAAGATTCTCAATGGGGTTAAGGTCTGGACTCTGTGGAGCCCAACTAGAGGTAAGATCTTAAGCCCGAGCCCGAGCCCGAGCCCGACCCGACCCGAATTTCGGGCCGGGTCGGGCCTAAAATGTCAATCATTACGTTCGGGTCGGGTCGGGCTCGGGCTTCTCTCTACCTGACTTTTTTAAAATAAATATGTTTATAAAAATGTATACTAAAACGATGTGTGGATACTAAACTTAGGAATACTTGTTATAAAAAAAATAATAATTTGGATAAAACAGAGAAGGCGCTGTAAGGTAATTGCTATTTAACTACTAAACAGGAGCCGCAGAGCCAGAGCATACTCTGCGCACGTGAACGCCCCCTCTTCCCCTCCGCAAGTCCGCATCTATTTAGACCTGGTATCGCTGATATGGAGCAGCAAGAAGTAAAGGATAAACTAAAGACAGGGGAACTGAAAAGGCAAACACGCACCGGCAAGAGTGAGGTGTGGCTTCAAATTGATTGTTGAAAATGCTACAGAAACTTGCGTTGGCTTCGCTGAATGTAGTAAATGTGGCGCTTTGCTTTCATACGAGAGCAAAAAGACTGGCACCTCGACACTGAGCAGGCATTTAAACAGCTGTACTGGCAAAAGTGATGATCGTCAAACATCTATATTATCATTTGTCCCAAAGACCGCACCTCTTCGCGCTAATCAGGCCATCACAGACAAGTGCGTGGACTTTTGCTGTCAGGACCTTAGACCATTTTCAGTCGTTAAGGTACGTTCACACCGGTGCGTCAGGTGCGTCGCGTTCACATGTAAAGCCAATGGTGGACGCGCGTGTTAAACGCAGCGTGGTCAAGACGCGCGTTCACCATTGACTTTACATGTGAACGCGACGCACCTGACGCACCGGTGTGAACGTACCTTTAGTGGCGAAGGTTTTTTATTACTAGGCTTATTTTTACGCATGTTTAACTTTGTTTGGTTCTTTATTTTTTTTATTTATCCTCACAAATAAAATATGAAATTTCGGGTTTGCTTCGGGCTCGGGCCTGCAAATCAAGTTAATTGGTCGGGCTCGGGCTGGGTCGGGCTTTAATACCCGCGGGCCTGGGTCGGGTCGGGCTGGATTTTTTAGGCCCGATCTTACCTCTAAGCCCAACCTATGTGTGAAAATGATGTCTCATACTCCCTGAACCATTCTTTCACAATTTGAGCCCCATGAGTCCTGGCATTGTCATCTTGGAATATGCATGTGCCATTAGGGTAGAAAAAATCCATTGATGGAATAACCTGGTCATTCAGTATATTCAGGTAGTCAGCTGACCTCATTCTTTGAGCACATACTGTTGCTGAACCTACACCTGACTTTTTTTGGCCAGGCAGTATACAAGGATACATACTGTATAAGGGTAAAACAAATATAAGTTATGTATAATCTACTATTTCATATAAAATGGGACATTATGGCATAACATGTTTTAGTGCAGCAGCTCAAAACGTTAAAAAAAACATGATAATTTATGAGTTTTTTATATAAATACTACTTTTTGTAGTTCTTTTTTCTCCATAGTCTATGCATGAACTCCCGTGCAGGTGTAGTTTGGTGCAGGTGTAGTCTTGTGAGTGCAGTTTGGTACAGGTGTAGTCTTGTGTGTGTAGTTTGGTGTAGGTGTAGAACAGTTTGGTGCAGGTGTAGTCTTGTGAGTGTAGTTTGGTGAAGGTGTAGTCTTGTGAGTGTAGTTTGGTACAGGTGTAGTCTTGTAAGTGTAGTTTGGTGCAGGTGTAGTCTTGTGAGTGTAGTTTGGTACAGGTGTAGTCTTGTGAGTGTAGTTTGGTGCAGGTGTAGTCTTGTGAGTGTAGTTTGGTGCAGGTGTAGTCTTGTGAGTGTAGTTTGGTGCAGGTGTAGTCTTGTGAGTGTAGTTTGGTGCAGGTGTAGTGCAGTTTGGTGCAGGTGTAGTCTTGTGTGTGTAGTTTGGTGTAGGTGTAGAACAGTTTGGTGCAGGTGTAGTCTTGTGAGTGTAGTTTGGTGAAGGTGTAGTCTTGTGAGTGTAGTTTGGTACAGGTGTAGTCTTGTAAGTGTAGTTTGGTGCAGGTGTAGTCTTGTGAGTAGTTTGGTACAGGTGTAGTCTTGTGAGTGTAGTTTGGTGCAGGTGTAGTCTTGTGAGTGTAGTTTGGTGCAGGTGTAGTCTTGTGAGTGTAGTTTGGTGCAGGTGTAGTCTTGTGAGTGTAGTTTGGTGCAGGTGTAGTGCAGTTTGGTGCAAGTGTAGTCTTGTGAGTGTAGTTTGGTGCAGGTGTAGTCTTGTAAGTGCAGTATGGGTCTGACACACAGATACAGAATAGTTTTTAGAAGTCTTTTGAGTCATCCAATCAATCGGCAGGATATTAGCCATTAGTCTTTAGTCCACTACAGGCCTACTATCATTATAGACGTTTTAGGGTTCATCTTTGGCGTGGCAGTACTGACAGCACTAAAGTTCGGCCCCCCGAACCCCACAGAGACCTTTGGCACCTCTCTAAAGTTTAAACCCCAAACCTGCTGGAATCAGGGAGCAAAGTACCTTTTTTCTTCTGTTTGCTCGTCTCTTCCTTGTCTCCTCTTGTTGTCTCCTCATTTCCTTTGTCCCTTCTGCCATCAGCTCCTCCGATCTCTTCTAGCCCCTTGCCTCCTAACTCCTCACTTTGTACCCTGTTTCCTAAGTCCTTTCCTAGCCCCTCGTCCCCTTGTCTCTCTGCTATGAACTCACTTCCTAGCCACTCCTCCACATCTCCTACCCCCTTGTCTCCTCCTCCCTCCAGTCTCCCCTCCTCTGCCGGTCTCTCCCTCACATGGAAGCATTTGTGGCTGAGCAGATGAGAGTTGTGGACAAACGTCCGCGCGCAAACCGTGCACGTGAGGCGGCGGTCTGTGTGGGCGGAGTTCATGTGCATGAGCATATAACCGCGGTGTGTGTAGCTCCGCCCACAGACCTTGCAGGTGAACAGCCCCTCAGAGCCTGGACACAACAAAAGACAGGTTAGAAATTACACCCTGAGACCTGGTTTAGACCTGGTTTAGACCTGGTTTAGACATGGTTTAGTCCAGGTTTAGTCCAGCTTTAGTCCAGCTTTAGTCCAGCTTTAGTCCAGCTTTAGTCCAGCTTTAGTTCAGGTTTAGTTCAGGTTTAGTCCTGGTGTAGTCCTGGTTCAGTCCTGGTTTAGTCCTGCTTTCGACTTACTTTAGTGCTTTTACAGTACTGTTATAGATCTGGTTTAGACCTAATCTAGTGCTGTTTCAGTCCTGTTAGTCCTGGTTTAGGCTTGTTTAACACCTGTTTTAGACCTGGTTTAGTCCTGGTTTAAATCTGGTTTAATCCTGGTTTAGATCTGGTTTAGATTTGGATTAGACCTGGTTCAGACCAGGTTTAGTCCAGGTTTAGTCCTGATTTAGTCCTGATTTAGTTCTGATTTAGTCCTGGTTTTGTCCTGGTTTGGTCCTAGTTTAGTCCTTGTTTAGTCCTCGTTTAGTCCTCGTTTAGTCCTACTTTAGTTCTGTTATAGACCTGGTTTATTTCTGGTCCTGGGACCTACCACTGCAGGTGAGTCTATGGTTCCTCAGAGTCTTGGCTCTGTTATAGTTCTGTATTAGACCTGGATCAGACCTGGTTTAGTCCTTGTTTAGTCCTGCTTCTGGGTCTTACCGCTGCAGTTGGGTCTATGCTTCCTCAGAGTCTCAGTCCGACAGAAGGCTAGCCCACACGCATCACATTTAAATGGTTTCTGTCCCGTGTGCCGTGTCATGTGACCCACCAAGTCACGTTTCTTCCGGAACGTTCGTGCGCACACACTGCACCTGCAAATGGGAAAAGAAATGAGGAAAATTGGGAATTTCAACAAAATATTTTAAAATAAAGACACATTTTGAAAACAAAAAGGGAAATATTTGAGTGGTTACTAAAAAAGAAAAAAATATGAAAAAAGACTATCGTCTCATTACTAGCAAATGCAAAGTGTGCATGTATCTGCATGTAGTGGAAACATGGGCGATGATATATTAGTAAATAGTTCAGAGCAAAATTATTTGAGGAAAAAAATTAAAATTTGTTTAAAAAAAAAAAAAAATTAATTAAAGTAAATAAAAGTAAAATTGTCAGATTGGCAGCTGTCCGCACCTGTACTCGGCCCGCGTTCTGAGCTGTGATGTCACTGGGGATGGGGCTTCGGGAATGACGTCATTTCCTGCCTCTTCAGGTTTAGCATTTTCCTCATCTCTATTCTCTGTCCACACTAAGTTCCCTCTCTCCTCCCTCACCCCTCTCTCCTCACTCAATCTTCTCTCCTCCTCTCTCACCCTTTTCTCCTCCCTCTCCTCCTTCACTCCTTTGTCTCTCTCCTCCTCTCTCATCCTTTTCTCCCCTCTCTCCTTCACTCCTTCTTTCTCTCTCTCCTCCTCTCTCACCCTTTTCTCCCCTTGCTCCTCCTTCACTCCTTCCTTCTCGCTCTCCTCCTCTCTCACCCTTTTCTCCTCTCTCTCCTCTTTCACTTCTTTCTCTCTCTCCTCTTTCCCCCTATTCTCCCCTCTCTCCTCCTTCACTCCTCCTTTCCTTCTCTCCTCCTTCTCCTCCTCCTCCTGTTTGATCCCCCTCTCCTCCTGCTCTTCCCTCTGCTCCCTCTCTCCTCTCTCCTCCTTCACTCCTGTCTCCTCCTCCTGTTTGATTTGCCTCTCCTCTAGGTGAGAGTGATCAGGGGCCACATCTGTGTGTTCTGGAACAAACAAATAGGCCATCATAACCAGGAATAAACCCAGGACTAAACCAGGACTAAACCAGGTATAAACCAGAGTCTAAACCAGGGAATAAACCAGAGTCTAAACCAGGGAATAAACCAGGGCTAAAGCAAGTCTAAACCGAGGATCAAAGCAGGACTAAACCAGGGCGAAACCATGTCTAAACCAGTAATAAACCAGGACTAAACCAGGTATAAAGCAGGTTCAAACCAAAACTAAACCAGGACTGAACCTGAACTGACTTGGACTAAACCAGGGATCAAACCAGGACTAAACCAGGTCTAAATCAGGGACCAGGACTAAACCAGGTATAAAGCAGGTTTAAACCAAGACTAAACCAGGACTAAACCAGCACAGACCTGTCTTAAACGCAAAGACGACTCTCGTCTCCATCCTGGGTCTGCTTTAGTCCCACTTCGGGCCCGTGTAAGAGTGTATCTCTTAATAAAAGATGAAAAACAGTTTTATTTGTCTTCTGCGGGCGCCATGTTGGTTAAGTTTCCCGCGGTCAAGTCCTCTTCCGGCCTTTTTCTGTTACACCACAATAAAATTAACAAACTGATACATATTTTAACTACAGAAAATATGGCAATTAATATTACAGTAAATATAAGGTTCAGGGAAAACTGTGAATTAAACCATAACTGTCTTGATGTTATGCTTTAATGTTGGATGCCTCAGACACGGCGGGTTCACAGTCCGTTGTGTTGAATAAAAGCAGCTGAAGACCTTGGTTCATGTCCTGATTAGATCCAGAGTGTAATACCTTATTAAGTAAAAAGGTGAGCACACAATAACAGCTGACTGTTTTAGCCCAGTGAAACCAAACGGCAGGAAACCGCGCTGTGGCTGCGGCTAACTTTACTACATTTTCATGGCGTTTTGTTGATTAAAGCCCACGTTTTGTCTGCTCGTTTTCCTTCTTCTGTTCATGATTCACACTGTGTAACCAGCGGAACGGTTCTTACATTAAATTTTCGTATTTGTGTGGTTTTATGAGTCTTTCGGTGTGGTTTATTTCAGCAGAGAGGCTGATAGATGCGCTAGCCCTCGGTGCTAGCCCCTTGCTAACGGTTTGGTGGTTTCACGGTTTTCACGGCGCTCCGGGCTTCTAACGGACCGGTACCAGGGCCGGGACACTGCTCGGGGGATGGAGCCGTGACAGAGCCTGTCTTTGCGGTAAAAAATGTCTCAAACGCGAACACAGGGACAAGACATGCAGCTGAGCGACGAGAACGAGCTGCAGCGGAAATTGCCGAAGTCTGACGGAAATGCTGCTATCGCCTCAGGTTTGGAAATAACCTTAAAAATATACTTATATACGGTATTAGTTACTCCGTTACTCTTTTAGTCAAATAAGATATTGAGAATTTACAAACAGAAAACAAATGAATGCATTCTCAGTGTTCCCCATAGATTCTAGGGAGACTGGTGGCACAGGATTTGTGGAGTATATATGACGTTTTTCCCTTTATTCAGTCTTTTAGCCCAGTATAGTTATTTTTAAAATATTAACGATAAGGCAATGTGCAACAAAGTGGGGTTTTGTGATACCAATGTATAGTATACAGTTGAGCCGTTTGTTTTGGATGCAGCTTTAGTAAAGATATAATAAAAATGTGACATATATAAAGGTAGTTTATATCAAATATGTTTAAAAAAAGGTTCTGTAATGAGTCTATTCTTTCTCCAGATGACCCCCTGCCTCAGTCGTTGGATCAGCCAATCAGTGATGAGGATCCTGCCTGGTCCTTCTCTAGGGACTCTCTGAGTCCAGTCCTGTGTCCAGTCCGGTCCAGAGGGAGACCCAGAGGCCGATCTAGAGGAGGACCGGCCTTTGGGGGGGTCTTTTTGTGTGAATTCTGCAGACGGGGGTTTAAGTTCCGGTCAGCGCTGGACATTCACATGCGCTCTCACACCGGGGAACGCCCCTTCACCTGCACGCTGTGCGGGCGGGGCTTCAGCCTCAAGGGAAACCTGAAGGCACACATCAAGACTCACGAAAGGAACCACCTGAGCCGGACCAGGACATGGCCTAAACCAGAGACGGACCCGATCACAGACAGTCCGGACAGCCCAGACAGCTCTGAACAGGATCTTAATCAGTTTATCATGGAGCTGAACAGGTCTGGACCTTCAATGATCTGGACCCCTCCTCAGACCCTGCCCTTGTCCCTGCCTGAGTCCAGGTGAGTCTTAAAATGACACGCAGAAGATCGAACCATTAGTGCAATAAAAAAGTACAGCACCTACCTTAGAACAGTGTAGTGCTTTTCAGGAGAATTACATAATAAAAAGGATAAAGCAGGACTTATAAATGCATGAGCATTATTATTATGTATACAGCAGTCTGCTTTAGCAGGGGGCATCCTGCAAAAGCGACTTTTTTGAGCTTTCTACTATGTTATAATGTTCTTCCCTCATCAAATGTAGCATGTGGTGGGTTGCACACTGATTGTGTTGTGATGTCACTCACAAGGGGGAGTGACTTAATACGGGGAGCAAAGGGAGGGGGGACTCAGAGTGTCAAAATTAATGTGAAATGTATGTTATTTTATGTTAATACGTGGACACACTGGGGCGGTTTGCAGCTGAGTGTGAAGCGGCCCGGATGAGAATCAGCTCCTTTAAAGGCCATGGTTCTCGACCGGAAAAAGGTGGTTTAAAAGGTGGTTTGCCCCCTCCGGGTGGGTGAAGAGTCCCTGCCTCAGGTGGAGGTGTTCAAGTATCTTGGGGTCTTGTTCACAAGTGAGCTGTATCAGACTGAAGGATCCGAGTTGAAAGACAAAGCTCTCGATTTACCGGTCAATCTATGTTCCTACTCTCACCTATTGTCATGAGCTTTGGGTAATGACCAAAAGGACAAGATTGCGGATACAAGTGGCCAAAATTAGTTTCTCTGCAGGGTGGCTGACTAGGGTGAGGAGCACTGGAGGAGCACCGGATTAGCTGGAGGACGTGTGTGGGGTGAGGGAAGTCTGGGAGTCCCTGCTTAGACTGCTCCCCCCGTGACCCAGCCCCGGATAAGCAGAAGATGGATGGATGTTATAATGTTGTTTCCTCATCACAAACAGACCTGAGTTCTTCTCTCAAACAGAAAACAGTCTTTACCACCTTGTGATGTCATGTGGTGATACAGGAAGTGCTCCACCGTGTTTTTACACTCCATACACCTTCACAAGAATCATTTGGCTCGTCTCAAGCAAGGAATTTTCTGTCTCTACTGAACTAAAGGTAAAAGAAGAAAACTACCTCTTCATGAAATCACAAGGTGGAACAAAGCAATTTGAGCTTTGGAGCTCTCAACAGTCTAATAATAAAGGGTTACTTAAACATGTGTGAATGGAACAAAACACAATTCCAGGTATGTTTTTGATGAGGTAAAAGCATTATTACATTGCTTACAGCGCACAAGAGCTGTCAGATTCTCTCAGTTTTTAACAGCCTTTTTGGTGTTTTATTGCATAATATAGGACCTTTAACGGAATAACTATTTTATACCTTCTTTCTTATCCAGACCGGAGTCCAGACCGGAGTCCAGACCGGAGTCCAGACCGGAGTCCAGACCGGAGTCCAGACCGGAGTCCAGACCGGAGTCCAGACCGGAGCCCAGACCGGAGCCCAAACCACTGCAGTGCCCAGTGTGCTGTAAGACATTCAGCTGGAGGTCGACTCTGTCTGTGCACATGCGTGTGCACACCGGGGAACGCCCATTCACATGCACACTCTGCGACAGGCGCTTCTCTCTAAAGGGAAACCTCAAGGACCATATGCGTCGCCACCTACTGGACAAACGCCACCTCTGCCCCTTCTGTGGACTGGGCTTTAACCACCAAAGTCTGCTACTCAGTCATTTGGCTGTGCACACTACAGGAGGAGAGGGGGAGGAGGGGGGAGAAGAGGAGGAACGAAGGGAGGTGGTTGACACTGAAGGGGAGGGGGAGGGAGGGAGCGTGCACACCTGTCCCTTCTGTGGACTCGGGTTCAACCATGAAAGTCTGCTCCTGAGTCATGTGACTGTGCACACCATGGGGGAGGAGAGCGTGCATGAGGAGGAGAGCGTGCATGGGGAGGAGAGCGTGCACAGGGAGGAGAGCGCACACGTGGAGGAAAACGTCCACGAGGAGGAAAGCACGCACATGGAGGCCGAGGAGGATAAGGAGCACCTGTGTCCTTTATGTGGACTTGGGTTCAACCACATGAAACTTCTGCTCAGACACCTGACTGTTCACACCTCAGCAGAGGAGGGGGAGGAGGGGGGAGAGGGGAGTGTGCATGTGCAGGCCGGTGTGCACGAAGGGAGGAGTGTACATGAGGGCCGGGGGGAGGGGGAGGAAGAAGAGGTATTCTTTGCTATAACCATCCAGTGAAAGTTTGAAATGAATTCACAGATCTGACCTCATGTGCATGATACAGGAGTACTGCACTCATAAAGTACTCTGATACTGCAGTACTGTCCTCATGAAGTACTCTGGTACTTTGGTACTGCACTCATAAAGTACTCTGGTACTGTGGTACTGCACTCATAAAGTACTCTAGTACTGTACTCATAAAGTATTCTGGTAATGTGGTACTGCACTCATAAAGTACTCTGGTACTAAGGTACTGCACTCACTAAGTACCCTGATACTGCAGTACTCCACTCATAAAGTACTCTGGTACTGTGGTACTGCACTTGTGAAGTACTCAGGTACTGTAGTACTATGGAACAGTGTAAGCAGAGTGGCCAGTTGAAGTATTTCATGTTCTTCCAGTGTTTGTGCTTTAATAAACTTTTGAAATAAAGTCTGTTTTTCTGCTCCTGAGTCAGAGCCAAAATCATCTCATAAAATCATCTTCACAAAATCATTATAAACTTTAAACCAAACCATCTGACAGCATCAGGACCTAAAACCAAGACACCAGAATCAGACCCACACCTGAAGCATGATCAGATCAGAACCAAGACCCAGACCTGAATCGAGATACAGAAGCAAGACAAAGACCAGAATTAAGACCTAGACCAGGACCAAACCAGCTCTGGTTTTGGTTCTGGTCTGCTTCTCAGTTCTGGTCTGTCCTTAGTTCTGGTCCTGGTCTGGGTCTTGGTTTTGCATTAAGCTCTGGTGTGGTTCTTGGTTTTGGTCTGGTCTTGGTTCTGGGTTTGTTTCTGGTCTGGGTCTTGGTTCTTTTTCTTGGTTCTGGTCTTGGTCTTGGTTCTGGTCATTGTTGTGGGTTTGTTTCTAGTCTGGGTCTTGGTTTTGGTGTGGGTCTTAATTCTGGTTTTGATTCTGGTCCGGGTCTTGGTTCTGATTTAGTTCGGGTATGGGTCTTGGTTCTGGGCCTTGATTCTGGGTCTTGATTTGGGGTCTTGATTCAAAGTCTTTTTTCATGCACATGATACAGGAGTACTGTACAGTTAGGTGTCAGGCCTAGTTCTAAAATGATAGATCCTGTACTTTTGTTATTGCTTTCGTGGTTTGATCATCTGCATGTCGCATAAAGGTCCTATATTACACAAATTTTTTCAAGTTAACAGCTCCTTTTATATTTATCCCAGTAGAGATTGAACATTCCATGGCTGAAGTGATCCAAATAATTCTAATGAAGGTTTGTGGAGTTTAAAAACACAGAGGAGCACTTCCTGTATTACCACATGACATCACAAAGTGGAACAGAGCTTTTTCTGTTTGAGAGAAGAACAGCCTAAATATGCAGGGTTAGTGTGTTAAACATGTGCGAATGAAACAAAACACAACTCCAGGTCTGTTTGTGATGAGGAACCAACATTAGAACAGAAATCATTAAATGACTATACCATGTCTACATCTGTACCATCTAAAACATAAGTCCTGCCCTATTGAGTCTGTCACCTCTTTTTTAACCTTTTTATTATGCAACTCTCCTGAAAGGCACTACTTCTAAGGTAGATCCTGTACTTCAGTTGCACTCCTGATCATCTGCATGTCATTTAAAGAGTGTTTTTTTTTTTTTTTTGTTTTGTTTTTTACTTCCATGGGGTATTAACTGCTAGCACATGACATATTTAGATCACCCTGTTACCTTTCATTGTTCTGAACATGCTATAGTTGCCTAAAACAACGTATTAACATGTTTTCTAAGTTTCACTTTTGTTTTTGACGGTTTGAGTGCCTTATTCCCTTCACTCCTCCTTCAGAGTGACATCACAATATGATCAGCGTGCATCCAGCAAATGAAACTACTGCACATCTCATCAGGTTTGTCAACTAGATGTGTACAGTTTTGATTCATGTTTTTGTACATTTAAGGAGAACTGTCATGTGGGAGCGTGGGTGTTGTGGGTTTGTACTACTAATAGTGAGGAGGTTTTGAAATGAGCCCAGGAGAGATCACTAAAATGGATGGCTGACATAACATCATCTAAAACCTCTTCAGGCATTTTTGAGGTAATAACATTATAACATGGTAGAAAGCTCCAAAAAGTCAATTTTGCCTAATACCCCCTCTTTAAAAACCATGAAGTCTCCCCTGGACTCAGACAGAGACAAGGGCAGGGCCTGAGGAGGGGTCCAGATCATAAAAGGGTCAGACCTTCCTGTTCTGGGCTGTCTGGGCCTGGATCTGTCTCTGGTTTAGGCCATGTCCTGGTCCAGCTCAGGTGGTTCCTCTTGATGTGTCTTGATGTGTGCGTTCAGGTTTCCCTTGAGGCTGAAGCCCCGCCCGCACAGTATGTATGTGAAGGGGCGCTCCCCGGTGTGAGAGCGCATGTGAATGTCCAGCGCTGACCGGAACTTAAACCCCCGTCTGCAGAATTCACACAAAAAGGGGGGGGGGGGGGGGGGGGGTGTCTCCTTGTGGGTCTCCCTCTGGACTGGACTGGACTCAGGACTCAAAGAGTCCCCAAACCAGGACCACGAGGCAGGATCCTCATCACTGATTGGCTGATCTGAGGATGACACACACGCACTCTCTCACACACTCACTCACACACACAGCCCATTCTGTTCTGGTTGTGGTGTAGTCCTCCTCTGGTCTGGTTCTAGTTTGGTTCTGTTTTTGTTCTGGTCTGGTTCTAGTCTCGTTCTGTTTTTGTTCTGGCCTGGTTCTGTTCTAGTTCTGGTCTGGTTCTTATCTTGTTCTGGTCTAGTTCTGGTCTGGTTCTGTTCTAGTTCTGGTCTGATTCTGTTTTCATTCTGGTCTGGTTCAGGTCTGGTCTGGTCTAGTTCTATTCCAGTTCAGGTCTCGTACTGGTCTAGTTCTGGTTAAGTTCTGTTCCAGTTTTGGTCTGGTTCTTATCTAGTTCTGGTCTATTTCTGGTCTCTTCTGGTCTGGTTCTGGTTCTGGTCTGGGTCTGTTTTAGTTTTGATCTGGTTCTGTTCTAGTTCTGGTCTGGTTCCCATCTAGTTCTAGTCTGGTTCTGGTCTAGTTCTATTCCAGTTCTGGTCTTGTTCTTATCTAGTTCTGGTCTATTTGTGGCCTCTTCTGGTCTGGTTCTGGTTCTATTTTAGTTTTGATCTGGTTCTGTTGTAGTTCTGGTGTGGTTCTATTCTGGTTCTGATTTTGGTCTAGTTCTGGTTCTGATTTTGGTCTAGTTCTGGTTCTGGTCTGGTTCTGTTCTCATTCTGATCCGTTTCTGTTCTGGTTCTGATTTTAGTTCTTGTCCAGTTCTAGTCTGGTTCTGGTCTAGTTGTGGTCTGGTTCTAGTCTAGTTGTGGTCTTGTTCTAGTTCTGGTCTGGTTCTTGTTAGTTCTGGTCTGATTCTGGTGTGGTTCTGGTCTAGTTCTGTTCTGTTCTGGTTCTGATCTTGGTTCTGGTCCAGCTCTAGTCTGGTTCTAGTCTAGTTGTGGTCTGGTTCTGGTCTAGTTCTGTTCTGGTTTTAGTTTAATTGTGGACTGGTTCTGGTCTAGTTGTGGTTTGGTTCTAGTTCTGGTCTGGTTCTTGTTTGTTCTGGTCTAGTTCTGGTCTAGTTCTGATCTGGTCCTGGTCCTGTTCTGGTCCTGTATGCCTCCTGTGTCTCGTGACCCTTAGCCTGCACTGTGATTGGTAGAGCCCCAGTGAAGGTTTCAAACCTATTTGAGTCCTGGATTAGTCAGATTATCAAGAGACAGTGGATTAAGAAGGATCCAGCGGAGATGCACGAGGAGAGGAACGTGTACCTGAGCCTCCCATGGACCACACTGAGACCAACCTGAGACTTGAGGCCACGGCCAGGACCCAAGAACCAGGACTAAACCAGGACTGAAAGGAACGTGCACCTGAGTCTCACCTGGACCATAACCAAAGACCAGGACCAGACTCAGACCGAGACCCAAGACCAGAGACCAGGATCGAGAATCCTGGACAAGACCAGAACTGGTGCAGGAGTTTGGGTCTGAATTTGGACTTTTTCCTTAGACTTGGGACTGAGTCAGACCTCAAAGGAGCAGTGGTTTGAGTGAAGATCTGGATTTATGAAATAGTCGTGGACATTTGGAGGAGTTGTGGATTAGTGACGTTTGAAGATAAATCTTGTTGAAGGTGTAGTTCTGAATCGGTCCAGATGCCTGGTGTCACTGCTCACGGTAAAAAAATGATACATTTTTATTCTGTTTAGAAGCTCAGAGTTGGACTCAGGTCAGAGTTATGAGATAAAGGTCCTATACTCACATGACCCTGATGAGCTTTAAAACAGGTTATAATGTTGTGACCTCCCCAAAAACATACCAGGAGCTTTGTTTTGTTTCAGTCACACATGTTTGAGTAACTATTATTAGTCTGTCTACATCTCCAAAGCTCAAAATGCTCCTTTCCTCACCTTGTGATGTCATGAAGTGGTAGTTTTCAAGTTAACAGCTCCTTTTACGTTTAGTTTAGTAGAAATTGGAAATTCCAGGGCTGAAATTACCCAAATGACTCTAGTGAAGGTGTATGGAGTTTAAAACCACAGTGGAGCACTTTCTGTATTACCACATGACATCACAAGGTGGAACAAAGTGTTTTTTGTTTGAGAAAAGAACTCTTAAATATGTAGTATTTGTGTGTGAAACATGTGTGAATGAAACAAAACACAACACCAGGTCTGTTTGTGATGAGGAAACAACATTATAAAACAGATCTAAACTGTAAATAGAAGTGTAATATGGGACATTTAAACACAGCATTTGGTATCAGATAAGAGAAGCTTTATTGCATTTATTACACTAACAGTTAAATGTTTATACATATCATCCATCCATCCATTTTCTTCCGCTTATCCGGGGCCGGGTCGCGGGGGCAGCAGTCTAAGCAGGGACTCCCAGACTTCCCTCACCCCGGACACGTCCTCCAGCTCCTCCGGTGGGACCCCAAGGCGTTCCCAGGCCAGCCGAGAGACATAGTCCCTCCAGCGTGTCCTGGGTCTTCCCCGGGGCCTCCTCCCGGTGGGACATGCCCAGAACACCTCCCTAGGGAGGCGTCCAGGAGGCTATACATATCACAGATTAGGAATTCATATTTCCTCTCCTCCATGTGGTGCAGGAGCCATGCAGAGTCAGTGGTGGGATCCTAGATTGTGGCCCGGTCCAGATCCTGGTCTAGAGCTGGGTCTAGGCCCAAATCTAGACCCGAGTCCAGTCTCGTGGCTCCCCTCCGTTGATGGACAGAGGCTCATTGGACGCATCATCCTCAACAAGACTCTGAAGGATGGAACCACACCCCGAGACACCGGTGCCCTGCTTGGGCTGAAGGTGAGAGGTCAAAGGAGGAAGAGGGGCAGAGGTCAGAGGAGGGAAAGGATGGAACCCCATCCTGAGACATAGGCACTCTGCTGGGGCTGAAGGTTAGAGGAGGGAGAGGGGCAGAGGTTAAAGGAGGGAGAGGGGCAGTGGTGGGGGAGAACAGGGGCAGAGGAGGGAGAAGGGCGGAGGGAGAGGAGAAGGGCAGATTAGCAAAAGAGGGAGAAGAGAGAGGGGCAGAGGTCTAAGGAGGGAGAGGAGAGGGGCAGAGGAGGGAGAAGAGAAGGTGGAGAGGAGGGAGAAGTGGGAAAGGAGAGGGGCAGAAGTCAGAGGAGAGACAGGATGAAGAGGGGCAGAGGTCAGAGGAGAGAGAGGAGTGAGAGGAGAGGCACAAAGGGGCAGAGAAGTGAGAGGGGCAGAGATCAGAAGAGGTGGTGGAGAAGGGCAGTGGAGGGAAAGGGGCAGAAGGGTACAAGAGAGGGGCAGATCGGTACAGGAGAGGAGCAGAGGGGTACAGGAGAGGGGCAGAGGACCGGAGGATGTCTGTGATGCAGAGGATGTTTGTGGTGCAGAGGATGTGTGATGCAGAGGATTATCCTCTAATGCAGAGGATGCATTATTGTGTTCCAGGTGGTGGGGGGTAAGATGACGGACAGTGGGCGTCTCTGTGCGTTCATCACTAAAGTGAAGAAGGGGAGTCTGGCTGACACCGTGGGACACCTGCGCCCAGGTAACCTCTGACCCCTCACCTCATTTAGGACACAAATAGTGAAGTTGATGCTCTGACAGAGGACTTACCCCTCTCTCACTGTGGCAAAATGGTTTGCCTCTTCTTCACACCACAACCTCTCGCAGGTCAGGTCTGGTCTCTGGTCTTGGTTTCTGGTCCTGATCTCAGGTCTGGTCTCTGATCTCTGGTCATGTCTCTAGTCTGGTTACCAGTCTCTGGTCTCTGGTCTTGATCTCTGGTGTTGTCTCTAGTCTGGTTTCTGGTCTGGTCTCTAGTCTGCTTTTTGCTCTTTGGTCTCTGGTCTGGTCTCAGGCCTCTTGTCTTTAGTCTGGTCTCTGGTCCCTGGTCCCTGGTCCCTGGTCCCTGGTCCCTGGTTTCTGGTCTCTGGTCTCTGGTCTCTGGTCCCTGGTCCCTGGTCTCTGGTCTCTGGTCTCTGGTCTCTGGTCTCTGGTCTCTGGTCTCTGGTCTCTGGTCTCTGATCTCTGGTCTGGTCTCTAGTCTGGTCTGAGGTCTTTGTTCTCTGGTCTTGTCTCTGGTCTGGTCTCTGGTCTCAGGCCTGGTCTCTGATCTAGTCTCTGGTCTTGTCTCTGGTCTTGCCTCTGGCCTCTGGTCTCTGGTCTCTAGTGTCTGGTCTCTGGTCTGGTCTCTGGCCTCTGGTCTCTGGTCTTTAGTGTCTGGTCTCTGGTCTGGTCTCTGGCCTCTGGCCTCTGGCCTCTGGTCTCTAGTGTCTGGTCTCTGGTCTCCTCTCTAGTCTGGTCTCTGCTCTGATCTGGTTTCTGGTCCTGGTCTCAGATCTTTGTTTTTTCTGGTCTGGTCTCAGGTCTGGTCTCAGATCTGGTCTCTGGCCTTGTCTCTGGTCTGGTCTCTGGCAACTGGTCTCTGGCCTCTGGCCTCTGGTCTCTAGTCTCTAGTGTCTGGTCTCTGATCTAGCTGGTCTGGTCTCTGGTCTCTGGTCTCTGGTCTCTAATGTCTGGTCTCTGGTCTTCTCTCTAATCTGGTCTCTGCTCTGGTCTCTAGCCTCTGGTCTGGTTTCTGGTCCTGGTCTCAGGTCTTTGTTTTCTGTTCTGGTCTCTGGTCTTTGGTCCTGATCTCTGGTCTTGTCTCTAGTCTGTTCTCTGTTCTCTGTTCTCTGTTCTCTGTTCTCTGTTCTCTGTTCTCTGTTCTCTGTTCTCTGCTCTCTGCTCTCTGCTCTCTGTTCTCTGGTCTGGTCTCAGGTCTGGTTCTGTTTCAGGGGACCAGGTTCTGCAATGGAACGGTCGGGTTCTTCAGGGCGCCACCTTCAGCGAGGTTTATGACATCATCCAGGAGTCCCAAAACCAGACCCAAGTCCAACTACTGGTCCAGAGAGACCTTAGTCTGAACCAGGATCTGAATCGGGATATGAACCAGGACATGAGCTCAAGGTGCGTCTGGAGTAGTAGTAGAGACAGTAGTAGAAGTAGCAGTAGTAGTAGTACTGAACAAGCTTGCAACTCCACAAACCTAGCACTTACACTCACCTAGGATTATTAGGAACACCTGTTCAATTTCTCCTTAAGTCAATTATCTAATCAACCAATCACATGGCAGTTGCTTCAATGCATTTAGGGGTGTGGTCCTGGTCAAGACAATCTCCTGAACTCCAAACTGAATGTCAGAATGGGAAAGAAAGGTGATTTAAGCAATTTTGAGCGTGGCATGGTTGTTGGTGCCAGACGGGCCGGTCTGGGTATTTCACAATCTGCTCAGTTACTGGGATTTTCACGCACAACCATTTCTAGGGTTTACAAAGAATGGTGTGAAAAGGGAAAAACATCTAGTATGCGGCAGTGCTGTGGGCGAAAATGCCTTGTTGATGCCAGAGGTCAAAGGAGAATGGGCCAAGTGATTCAAGCTGATTGAAGAGCAACGGTGACTGAAATAACCACTCGTTACAACCGAGGAATGCAGCAAAGCATTTGTAAAGCCACAACACGCACAACCTTGAGGCGGATGGGCTACAACAGCAGAAGACCCCACCGGGTACCACTCATCTCCACTACAAATAGGAAAAAGAGGCTACAATTTACATGAGCTCACCAAAATTGGACAGTTGAAGACTGGAAAAATGTTGCCTGGTCTGATGAGTCTCGATTTCTGTTGAGACATTCAAATGGTAGAGTCAGAATTTGGCGTAAACAGAATGAGAACATGGATCCATCATGCCTCGTTACCACTGTGCAGGCTGGTGGTGGTGGTGTAATGGTGTGGGGGATGTTTTCTTGGCACACTTTAGGTCCCTCAGTGCCAATTGGGCATCGTTTAAATGCCACGGGCAACCTGAACATTGTTTCTGACCATGTCCATCCCTTCATGACCACCATGTACCCATCCTCTGACGGCTACTTCCAGCAGGATAATGCACCATGTCATAAAGCTCCAATCATTTCAAATTGATTTCTTGAACATGACAATGAGTTCACTGTACTGCAATGGTCCCCACAGTCACCAGGTCTCAACCCGATAGAGCATCTTTGGGATGCACGGGAGCTTCGTGCCCTGGAAGTGCATCCCACAAATCTCCATCAACTGCAAGATGCTCCTATCAATATGGGCCAACATTTCTAAAGAATGAATTAGCACCTTGTTGAATCAATGCTACGTAGAATTAAGGCAGTTCTGAAGGCGAAAGGGGGTCAAACACCGTATTAGTATGGTGTTCCTAATAATCCTTCAAGTGAGTGTATTTGGCCTGAAGAAGGGCCTGATCCTGCTTGTTTTCATGGAAATGTTGTTGCTATAATATTCCACAGTATGACATAACACATATCTATCTCCATGGAGAATACTTCAAAGTATGGTTTTAATTTTCTGTTTCTGTGGAATCCTGCAGGCAATTTACCACCTCCAGAAAATTACATACTGTACCTTTAAATAACTGTTTTGTATCTTTTTCTCTGTTTCAGGGACAGAAGCAGATCTGCAGAAATACAACCAGACTCAAGTGAGTACAGAGTCCTTTACAGACCTGGACTCCCCCAAAACCTGTAGTTTTGGCTCAGTCCTAGTGTAGACCTGGTATAGTGTGGGTTCGGTCCTGGTTTAGTCCCAGTTTAGTCTGGGACTGTTTCTGGTCTGGTTTAGTTCTGGTTTAGATCCTGTTTCTGGTGTGGTTAAGACTTGGTTTAGTCCTGGTTTAGACCCAGTTTAGTCCAGGTTTAGACCCTGTTTATGCTCTGGTTTAGTCCTGGTTTAGACCCTGTTTCTGGTTTCAGGTTGCAGTTCTTTGGAGAGCGTTCAGAAGGTGTTGTCATGTCCCGTCAGTCCCACTGTGAGTTTAAACATTAGTGCTCCTCACATCAGGAAAAAACACAGATGTTAAACCTGATGTTTTATATTTGCTTTATTTCATTTCAGTGTAAACTCTTTAGTCTTTTCGCTAAACTCTTTAGTTTTTAGTCTAAACTCTTTAGTCTTTAGTCTAAAGTCTTTAGTCCAAACTCTTTAATCTGTAGTCTAAACTCTTTAGCCTTTAGTCTAATCTCTTTAGTCTTTGGTCTAAACTCTTTAGTCCAAACTCTTTAGTCTTAGGCCTAAACCCTTTAGTCTTTAGTCTAACCTCTTTAGTCTTTAGTCTAAACTCTCTAGTCTTTAGTCTAAACTCTTTAGTCTTTAGTCTTTAGACTAAACTCTTTAGTGTTTAATCTAAACTTTTTAGTCTTTAGGCTAAACTCTTTAGTCTTAGGCCTAAACTCTTTAGTCTTTAGTCTAACCTCTTTAGTCTTTAGACTAAACTCTTTAGTCTTTTGTCTAAACTCTTTTAGTTCAAACTCTTTAGTCTTAGGCCTAAACTCTTTAGTCTTTAGTCTAACCGCTTTAGTCTTTAGTCTAAACTCTCTAGTCTTTAGTCTAAACTCTTTAGTCTTTAGGCTAAACTATTTAGTCTTTAGGCTAAACTCTTTAGTCTTAGGCCTAAACTCTTTAGTCTTTAGTCTAACCTCTTTAGTCTTTAGTCTAAATTCTCTAGTCTTTAGTCTAAACTCTTTAGTCTTTAGGCTAAACTATTTAGTCTTTAGTCTAAACTCTTTAGTCCAAACTCTTTAGTCTTAGGCCTAAACTCTTTAGTCTTTAGTCTAACCTCTTTAGTCTTTAGACTAAACTCTTTAGTCTTTAGTCTTTAGAGTAAACTCTTTAGTCTTTAGTCTAAACTCTTTAGTCTTTAGGCTAAACTCTTTAGTCTTTAGTCTAAACTTTTTAGTCTTTAGGCTAAACTCTTCAGTCTTTAGTCTGTAGTGCTTGTCACATCAGGATGAGCTGCAGTATTTTGGTGTAATGTTAAATCTGATGTTTTGTATTTGATTTATTTCACTGTAGTGACTGTCATCTGTTTCAGGGCTCACAGCGCACGCTGGTCCCAAGGATCCAGGTGAGTCCAGATCCAAGTGCAGGATGAGATCCAGGATTAAGTCCCGATCTAGAACCTTTGCTGAACTGGCTCCACTATGTTTCTGGGTGAACCAGTGAGAGTGTGTGGTCAGTGTGGATCAGACCTTTTTTTTTTTAATCTTTATCTATACAAAGAGAGCCCAGTGAGAGTACCAGAATTTCTTTTTCACAATACAATACAAACAAAAGACCTCATAGCTGACAAAAGCAGCTGAAAAATTGAAGACAGTCCTGTAAAGTTGATTGGTTCTTCTCACAGTTTTATGCATTTGCGATGCCACTACTATAGACTGTATATATCTCTGGACATATCTAACCTGCTAACTTGGAGCCAAACACTGTCCACTTCTATATATGGTCTATGGTCACCTGTTGATTGTAATTCTGACGTCATGTGACCATCAGATAGAAATGTGTCTGTTGAAATCGAGGGACCCTTTTCTCTTGTTGCATTTGTGAAACAGGAGATAAATGGTGCTTTTGTTTCATCAGTTTGTAACATGTAGCAAAGCATGACTGTGCACGTCTCATTGACCTCATGACCCCCCGTGCTAGGCCATGGAGAGACTTGTACACAAGCAGAGCTGCTTTAAATTCTATTCTTTGACAGCAGAGACCTGAGCACAGGGCTTTTGTGCTCGTACTTCCTGGTTCTAGTCAGGACCCGAGCAGCAGTGTTCTGGATGTACTGCAGCTGTGTTAAGGCTCGTTTGGAGAGGCCAGTGAGCAGGCCATTACAGTAGTCTAACCTACTGGAGACAAATGCATGAATAAGTCTCTCTAAGTGTGGCTTTGACAGTATACCTTTGATTTTTGCAATGTTTTTTAGATGGTAAAAAGCTGCAGATGTTATTGATTTGATGTGGCTGTTAAAGTTCAAGTCTGAGTCCATTATTAATGTTAATAAGTTCTGACTAGGTTCTGACCAAGTTCTGCTGTGCTTCTGCTCTGGTTCTGACCCAGGTCTGACCCAGTTTTGCTCTGGTTCTTTAGGTGAAGCTGTGGCTGGACTCAGTCGGGCGTCAGCTCATTGTGACGATTCTCGGTGCCAAAGAACTTCCCTGTCGAGAAGATCACCGCCCCCGAAACCCCTACGTCAATATGTACCTCCTGCCAGACCGCAGGTACTAGACCAGGACTAAACAAAGACTAAACCAGTGTCTAAACCAGGACTAAACCAGGACCAAACCAAGGCCTAAACCAGTAGTAAACCAAGACTATACCAGGACTAAAACATGACTAAACCTCGACTAAATCAATATATTCCTGCGTTCAAACCACAGGCACTAGACTAGAACTGAAACAGGTCTAAACCAGGTTTGAAACAGGACTAAAAAAGGGTTTAAACCAGGAATAACCAGGGCTACATAAACATGCTCCCAGACCACAGGTACTAGACCAGGATTAAAACAGCACTAAACCAGGACTGCGTGAAAATGTACCTTCTCCCAGACCGTACGTACGAGACCAGAACTAAACCAGGACTAAATCAGGATTAACCCAGGATTAAACCAGGATTAAACCAGGATTAAACCAGGATTAAACCAGAACTGAACCAGGGCTACAACCAGGTCTAAACCAGGATAATGTCAATATGTACTTGTCAGACTGCAGGTACTAGACCAGGACTAAACCAGGATTAAAAGAGGGTCTAAACCGGGGCTTAAACAGGACTGAACCAGGACTAAACCAAGAGTAAATCAGGAATGAACCAAGTCTAGACCAGGACTAAACCAGGATTACATCAGTATGTACCTGCTCACAGACCACAGGTACTATAGGACTGAAACGGGACTTAAACAGGTTCTAAACCAGGACTAAACCAGGACTGAAACAGGTCTGAACCAAGGCTAAACCAGGGCTAAATCAGGGATAAACAGTGTCTAAACCAGGACTAAATCTGGTCAAAAGCAGGTCTCTTGTTTCAGTGACAAGAGTCGTCGTAGGACTAAGACTGTGAGGAAGTCCACAGAGCCACGCTGGAGCCAGACTTTCATTTATGGCCCAGTTCTGCTCCGGGACCTGACAGACCGGACTCTGGAGCTCACAGTGTGGGACCAGACCAGAGTCCAAGAGCAGACCAGAGTCCTAGAGCCCATCCACAACCAGGACGAGGAGAGCCAGCTGCTGGGGCAGGTGAGATTGGGTTTTATACCTGGTTTAGACCTGGTTTAATCCTAGTTTAGTCCTGGTTTAGTCCTGGTTTAGTCTTGGTTTAGTCCTGGTTTAGTCCTGCTTTAGTCCTGGTTTAGACCTAGTGTAGTCCTGATTTAGTCCTGGTTTAGCCCTGGTTAGACCCTGTTTAGTCCTGGTTTACGCCCTGTATAATTCTGGTTCAGTTCTGGTTTAGACGTGCTTTAGACCCTGTTTAGTCATGATTTAGTTCTGGTTTAGACCCCTTTTAGATCTTGTTTAGTTTTGCTTAGTGCCTGTTTCAATTTGGATCCTGTGCAGTCCTGGTTTAGTATTGGCTGATTTCTCTCCTGTCACCTGCAGGTGCTAGTCCGTCTGGAAGGGGCACTGTTGGACGATCAGCCGCACTGGTACAAACTGCAGCTGCCCCAGATCTCCCCCTATGTCCCGCGTAGGGTACTGCAGCAGAACAGGTCTCTGCCTCGAGTTCGGACCCTGGGCCAGGACTATGTCTACGAGGACACAGAGCAGGACGGGATCGGGGTCATCTCAGGTATTGTCTCTGTCTGGATCCACAGGGGTCAGGGTCCAAGGTCAGGGTTAAAGGGTTAAAGTTCAATAATTATTGTGTTACAGTGTATTCGGTCCCCATCATTTAAAAAAGAAAGGAGAGTGAAGCCCTCCTCCTTTGTCTTTGTCCCTCCATACACCATACACATATGTCTGTAAGGATCTGAACAGGTCTAGAAGAAGATCTGAACTGCTCTAAAGGTGGATGTGAAGAGGTCTAGAGGGAATCTGAACTGGTCTAGAGGAAGATCAGGTGTAGAGAAGGATCTGAACCTGTCTAGTGGAGGATCAGGTGTAAATGGGTGTGAGCAGATTCAAGCTGGATCCTAATAGTTTTTTTCTCCTCAGATACCTTGTCCAGATGTAATGGTCTGGATTTTGGATCGTCCATGTCGGTTCCAGACCAGGTTCTGACACGGATCAGACCCCACTCTCCTCAGCCCTTACCCCACAGGTATCTACTGAGTATGCCCAGTCTGTCTCCCACAGGTATCTACTGAGTATGTCCAGTCCGCACACACCCATTGAGCAGAGGGTTTGTGGTTCGATTCATACTGACATATACTGTTGTTGTTTCCTTGGGCAAGTCCTTGGATGTGTTTTCAGTGGTTCTGTTACGGAGCTTGTGCTTGCTCAACTCTCTCTCTCTCTGTGTCTTTAGACCAGCCCTGCAGGTTTGTTCCAGTTTTGGTCCAGTTTGGTCCAGTTTTGGGGCAGTTTTTTGGACAATGTTTTGAGGGGCAGATGTTGGAGCAGACATTGGAGCACCTTTGGGACAATTTTGGGGCAGATGTTGGGATAGCTGTGGGCTAGTTTTGGAACAGATGTTGGACCCCTCACTCAGACTGCTCTGGTACTGTTGTAGGTGTTCAATTCAATGTATTTTTGTAAAGACCAAAATCACAACAGCAGTTCCCTCTTAGGGCTGAAAATGAAATTTGATTTAACTAACAGAAAGTTAGATCATCAATGAAACAGAGACAGATAAGCAAATGAATACACAGAAAGCAAGCAAATGGATAACTGTCCCAGAGTGCCCCCTGTCCTTATACCCTCCTTCTCCACAAAGAAAAACTCAAAAAACTCAGTGTGAAAAAGAGAAACCTCGAGGAGAACCACAGTGAAGGAGAGATGCACTCCAGCTGCAGATGTGTCCAGGACTAATGCATCCATGTGCAGATAGAGATCAAGTCTGTAGGGCTAGAGCCACTCAACTAAGGGACAGAGAGAGACCCATCCAGGGCAGGGCGGAAGCCACCCTAGCCAGGCTCCTGGCCATCCAGCCAGGTGAGGGACAGGAGGGTCCGAGTCCACGGAATAGGATCAGGGCGCAGTAGGGTATCTAGAGTCCAGTCATCACCGGCGGTCAGCGACCAGGCATCTGAAACAGTTGCACTCCCCAGAGGGGGACAAGACACAACATGTGAATAGCAATGAACAAACTCTAAGTGAACTGAATAATGAATGTTGTTGACATGAAAAAAAG
Source organism: Periophthalmus magnuspinnatus (assembly GCF_009829125.3). NCBI lineage: Eukaryota > Metazoa > Chordata > Actinopteri > Gobiiformes > Gobiidae > Periophthalmus > Periophthalmus magnuspinnatus. Next base: position 28,478,998 of record NC_047136.2, read on the forward strand.
GAGGAAACCGAGGATAGTGCTCAAGTCACCATACTTCCCCTAGCAAAGCTGCTCCTAAGGCAGCTTAACTAAAACTCCAGATTTTATTTCTGCTCCTAACTGGCCTGGGCAAAAGCTCATTCACAGAGGAACGTTTTAAGCCTGATCTTAAATGTAGAGACTGTGGGAGCCTCTTTAACATAGTTTTGAGGCAGTTTGGGTAGTTTTTGGGCAGATGTTCAGGCAGTTTTGTTGTTTTGATGTTGGGGCAATTTTGGGGCACTTCTGGAGCAGTTTTGGGGCTGTTTTGTTCTTACCTCTGCTTGGTTTTGTGCTCAGTTCTCAGACTCTTTACCCTCTGCTCCGAGAGGACGCCGTTCGTCTGTTGCGAGGCTCAAAACTCAGCCGCACCCAATCAGATGCCTCCGCCCACCCCCCAGACAGGTGAGAGTCAAACCGTTCAATTCCAGCAAAATTAAACTAATTGAGGCTTGCAGTTATAGTGACTGATTTGGAGTGCAGTTCCATATTTGGAGTCAAGAACCTACCAACACTGTCAATCAAACGTATTGCTAACAGGGGTCAGAAGTTAAGGAGGCTCAGGAGGGTCATGGGTCAAGAGGGGTCAGAGATCACAGTTCCTACTCTGTGTTTCAGGAAGGTCAGAGGTCACTGTTCTCTCTGTGTTTCAGGAGGGTCAGGGGTTAGGAAGGGTTAGAGGTAAAAGGTGTAGATCACAATTCTCTCTGTGTTTCAGGAGGGTCAAGAGTCAGAGGTCACAAGTTTCTCTATGTGTTTCAGGAGACCCATGAGGAGGATGTCTCTGGCGCCGTCTCTGGACTCTCCTCACGACAGGTACCTCTTCACACCTATGGGGGACACTCTCACATGGGGGGTCTCACCTTCCTTTTTTCTGTTACAGATTTTATAATGGCCCAGTGCGGAACAGGAGCTGCAGGTGGGACTGGGTTTTTGTCTTGGTTTAGATCTGGTTGAGACCTGATTGAGACCTGGTTCAGACCTGGTTTAGATTTGGTTTAGTCCTGGTTTAGACTGGGTTTAGACCTGGTTTAGGTTAGGTTAGTTTTAGAACTGGGCTGTGATAATCGTGTTTAATCACATGCTTGAATTGTGATTACCTTTGATTAGTTGTGATTTAACTGAATTTTAATTTAGTTGTGATTTAATTTAATTTTTAAAATTTATTTTATTTATTTCAAGCACATGTGTCGGGTACATTTAAAGCACATTTCACAAATGAATCCTTATATAAGGTCAAAAAGGAGTGGGAAGAAGAAAACTTATTAAATCCCACCCCTATCTTAATTTAAGACATAAATGAAATGCTTTGTTTACGCTTCCTATACAGTTGAAAAAGAAAAAAAGAAAAGAAAAATAATACATGTACACATAAATATCATACATACATATATATTCCATATACACATATACATACACATACATACACACATACATGCATACATATACATACACATAGACATATTCAAATTCAATTCAAATGCAGCAAAAGGTCACTGACAATAATGTAGATGTGCAGTATTACTGTGAGTACCATGAGGAATTTCCAAATTGCAACAAAAAGAAAAACATACTAACAATGGTAAGGAAACAATAAGCATATGGTGGAACCAACTTTGAAAGTGCAGTTTGACTTTATATTTAAACTGGCCTCTCTCTGTGTATAGAACAGACCATGTCTTTATATAAAAACTTAAATTCATGAATACTTTAGCATTGCTTTTGTTTTAAATCCAGAGCATTCCACAGTTTCACCCCACATACAGTCACACAAAAAACTTTTGTGAGTGGTTCGAACATGAGGTAGAATAAAATTTCCATAGCCTCTCAAATTGTAAATTCTCTCTTTAAGAGCAAAACACTTTTGCACGTTATTTGGTAATAACTTATTGAAGGCTTTGAATAATATACTTACAGTATACTATTTTACAAGATTGGGAAATTTTAATAGTTTGGACTGGAGGAAAAGATTGTGAGTATGATCTAGAAAACCAACCTTTTGAATGATCCGCACTGCTCGTTTTTACAATAAGAATAATGGTTTAATTGAGCATTGGTAATTGTTTCCTCATATTTCAACATAATACGTAAAATAAGAGAGAACCAGTGAGCAGTATAATGTATGGAGTGCATCATGATCAAGATATTGTTTTACTTTATTTATAATTGAGATGCTCTTGGCTATTTTAGTTTTTATGGATGTGGACTTTTAATCGCAATTAATCGTATGTTGCCTGCAAAGGTCAAAACTCAACAGTTTTTTGGGTCCTAAATAGCACTTTATTTTACTTGTAGGCTTAAAACTTCAGGTCTGGTAAAGCCCAGTCCTCCTATTTAGTCCTGGTTTAGTCCACTCACTGGTTACTAATTATGTGGGATTTTAATGTCTCTGTAGTTTTCTAAATAAACAGGATTGACACGAGCGCTAGACTACGCACATTGCCACGGATAGAGCATTAATCCTCTGCACGCATTTTTAATTATGGCCTGCTTTAATCCTGGTTTAGTCATGGTTTAGACCTGCTTTAGTCCTGGTTTAGTCCTGGTTTAGACCTGGTTTAAATCTGGTTTAGACATGGGTCTGATTGAGTCTGTCTCTGGCCTTAGTCCTGAGGTTTATCCATACGATGCTGACGTTTATGAAGAGGAGCTGCTCAGGTACAGTGTTGACTACAACTACCACAACCCCCTGCAGTCCTGGTTCAGTCCTGGTCTAATTCTGGTTTAGTCCTAGTTCAGTCCTGGTCTAATCCTGGTTTAGTCCTAGTTCAGTCCTGGTCTAGTTCTGGTTCAGTCCTGGTTAATCCTGGTCTTGTCCTGCTTTAGTCCTTGTTTAGTCCTGGTTTAGTCCTGATTAATCCTGGCCTAGTCCTGGTTTAGTTCTGGTCTAGTCCTAGTCTAGTCCTGGTATAGTCCTGGTTTAGTTCTCGTGTAGTCCTAGTCTAGTCCTGGTTCTGACCCGTTTCTCTGCAGGTCCCGGTCTCCTCGCCTGAGTCCAGTTTTCGGTCACTTGTCTCGACAGCTGCCCCTCGCCCCAAACCGCAGCCGCAGTGAGTAATACCTTAAACAATAGGCCTTTAACCCTTAAAGTACCGCAGTGGGGCTTTAACGTCTAAAGTAATGAAATGTCCTGCAGTGGGGCTTTAACCCTTAATGTGATGAAATGTCCCACAGTGGGGCTTTACCCCTAATGTGATGAAATGTCCCGCAGTGGGGCTTTACCCCTAATGTGATGAAATGTTCCGCAGTGGGGCTTTAACCCTACGCTGTGTGTGTTTCAGATGGAGAGCTGGGCGACACGGTGCAGTCAGGTACAGATAGACTCATGTAAAATAGTTGGTCACTTTAGTTTTTTGATGAAGTACCAAAGTATTTTGATGATCTAGGTTTGTCAAAAGTATAAAAAAATTTGAATCGATACTTAAACTGGTATTGAAACTAGATGCTCATTTTGCCTAGTATCGATACCAAAAAAGCCACAGGACGGAAATGAACCTTTCCTGAATAGTTTTAGAATAATCTTGAGCTGTATCAGAACAAGTGTAAGACACATAGACCAGTATACACACATGGACCACTATGAAACCTACCTGGATTACTGAGGGATTACACAGATATAAGGCCACATGGAAATAGGAAACAAAGTACTATTATTTAATGTTGAAATAACATTCTAAATATTGTCTAAAGAAAGTGCATTTTTATTATTATCGTGGTTTTGGAATCGGTATTGAAACTAAACCAGGATTAAACTAGGACTAAACCAGGACTGACGTAAGAACTTTGACCTAAGTCTCCCTTAGTAAGTTTTCTTCTTCCCACTTCCACTGACATGTACGTGTACTGGATACATGTATACTTACTTCTTGTGTTTATTAATCTGCTTGAAATAAATAAATAAAATAAATTATCTCTCTGTTTTAGTTCTGTCCTCGTTCTCAGCTCCACCTCCTGCTATAAGAGTCCAGGCCCCGCCCCCAGCCACACACACAGCACCCACCTATGCTCAAGCCCCTCCCCCTGCAGCCCCTCCGCCTCAGGCCTTTGTCCCAAACGGTGCTCCTCACTGGTCGTATTCAGCCCCTCCTGCAGCAGCCCCGTCCCCTATACCTCCTCAGGCCCTTCCCCCTTGCACTCAGGCCCCACCTCATGCTGCTGTAGCTCCTCCCCCTGCTCCTTTTATGAATGGTGTTACTCCTCCCATTCAAACACATGCTCCTATAACCGTGCCTCATTTTGGTCCTATGGCTCCTCCTCCAGGTGTAGTCCCTCCGGCCGCTGCACGAACCCCTTCCCTTCCAGCAGCAGCCCCTCCCTCTCCAGGCACAGTCCCTCCCCCTGCAGATGCAGCCCCTCCCCCTGCAGCACAAGCCACTTCCCCTCCAGCGGCAGTCCCTCCCCCTGCAGCACAAGCCCCTTCCCCTCCAGCGGCAGCCCCTCCCCCTGCATCACAAGTCCCTTCCCCTTCAGTGGCAGCCCCTCCCTCTGCAGCACAAGCCCCTTCCCCTTCAGCGGCAGCCCCTTCCCCTGCGGCACAAGCCCCTTCTCCTGCAGCTCAAGCCGTGCCCATGACAGCATCAGCCTCTCCCTGTGCTCCTACAGTTCCTCCCCCTGCTCCTCCTGTTCAAACAAATGTCCCTGTGACCACGCCTCCTGTTGTAGCTCCTCCCTGTGCCTCTTCTGCCCCTACCCCTGCAGCTCCTCCCCCTGCCTCTACATATCCTCCTACTGCAGCGCAAGCCCCTCCCCCTGTTGCCGTCTCGTCCAGTGGCATTTCTGCAGCTGCTCTAACATCACAGGGTTCCACAGACGCTCCACCCCCTGCTCCGATTCCCTCCACACCAGTAGCTCCTCCCACAGAGTCGGCCCCGCCCCCAGCACAGGCCCCACCCCCTCAGACCCCAGGTGAGTGCATTGTCATTTGGGTTGTATTATTTTGCATTTGGCTGCAAGTTCTATAGGGACTTCAAAGTCGATTTAAAGTCTCATAGAGAATTGGTGCAGTGTTGACTTCTTGTGCATGAGCATTGAATGTTTTACATAAATTAACGTACTTTATATCATATTTAGCTGCAAAACCTTTCCAAAATTCTCTATTGACATGAATGGAATTCCCACTTAGCCGCAAGTGCCACCCCAAAGAAAAATACAGCAATAAGATGGTTACAAGCTCTGAAAAATACATTTTGCAGAATAGGATTTTATTTGATTTGACTGATTTAATGGAAAAAGGGACATGGTGTAATGACCTAATGAAGGATACAGCATAGCATAATGAGGGTTGTTGTAGTAGTTCTGTGTCAGTCCTGTTCTCTGATTGGTTGTTGTGTGTGATGTCATCAGAGCTGGATAGGCGGTCGGCAACACCTGGCGGTACCAGGAAGGGTCAGTTTTATATTTGTTGATTGAACAGTTTGTTTTTGTGTTATAACTTAGTATTTAGTCATTATTAGCTGCATTAGCACATTAATCCACATTAGCACATTTAGCTCAGACTGCGTTAGCCGCTTTAGCATGTTTATCCACATTAGCACATTTAGCTCAGACTGTGTTAGCTGCATTAGCATGGTTAGCTCAGACTGTTAGCCACTTTAGCACGTTGTGCTTAGACTTTGTTTCCTGCAGAGGTCACATGGGAGGACCAGCAGAAGAAACCGGCTGATGAGGAGGCTCCTCTGAAGGACATGAACAAGGTCTGGCCAATCAGTTCTCAGCTGCTGACCCCTGCTGACCCGTAATCTCTGACCTGTGTCCACAGATGAGTTCATCTCTGAAGTCGTTAGACTCAGACTGCACAGATGCTCCGTCTCTGGACCCTCAGGCCCTCAGGTACTCACACCTGGATCATCTCCGCTATCTCCACCCGTTACCCCCCGTCCCATCCCCAAGTTACCCCAAGACCACAACTGACCTGCGCTTCAGTCTCCTCTTTTCATTTTAGCAGGTTCAACCTAACATTCAGTAAAATAAAAACTCAAAACAGCCAGCCACCCAGTGAAAACTGAAAAGGTTTAATTACACGTTGATCAAAGGCGACATCTTCACTGCCCAATTCTACGACTGTTAAAAGAAAGAAACTGATTGATTTAAGCAGAATCTTGCCATTCCTTTTAGTGTGACCTTGGTTCACATTGGATCGTCTTATCTATGTTGCATTTGTGAAAGTGAACATTTTGCACATCACATAATGGTCTAACTAACCCGGGCATTCAGTACATCTTCATTGTTACAAAATACATTATAGTTATAATAAAATTTTTCTTCCCACACACCCCTCACACGCCTAGATCATCTCCACTATCTCTGCCCATCACTGCTAGACTGACCTATGCTTCAGTTAGTCCCCTCCTTCCCCTGTGTCTCTCCCTCCCTGGCTCCCCCATCTCTTCCCCCTCTCTTCCCTCTCTCACCTCCCTGCAGGTGCACATGAGGGCTAACCACTCTGCTACTGTGCTCTCCTCTGAACGAAACTGCTCTAATCCAGAGATCTGGCTGCTTCTGCTGTCTTAGACCTAGTTCAGTCCTGGTTTAGTCCTGGTTTAGTCCTGGTTTAGTCCTGGTTTAGTCCTGGTTTAGTCCTGATTCAGTTCTGGTTTAGTCCTGGTTTAGTCCTGTTATAGCCCTGCTTTAGACCTAGTTCACTCCTGCTTTAGTCCTGGTTTAGTATTGGTTTAGACCTGGTCTGGTACTAATTTAGTCCTGGTTTAGTCCTGATTCAGTTCTGGTTTAGTCCTGTTATAGCCCCGCTTTAGACTTAGTTCACTCCTGCTTTAGTCCTGGTTTAGTATTGGTTTAGACCTGGTCTGGTACTGATTTAGTCCTGGTTTAGTCCTGTTTAGTCCTAGTTTAGACCTGGTTTAGCCTCAGTTTAATGCTGGTTTAGTCCTGGTTTCGTCCCACTTTAGTCCTGATGTAGTCCTAGTTTAGTCCTGTTGTAGTTGTGGTTTAGTCCTGTTGTAATCCCGGTTTAGGGCTGGTTTAGTCTGCGGCTGGGTGAAGAGCGCAGGTGGAGCATTGTCCAATCAGAGCGCTGACTGAGACCATGTGACCTTGTGTTACAGTGCGTTTGCGAGTCTGTTAGAGAAAAGGAGAGAGAGGAGGAGGTAAGGAAAGGAAACAAGGAAACAGGCAAGGAAACAAGGAGCCAGTTGTTTCCTTCAGGCAAAACTGTTTCAGAGTTTCTCCACAAACTATACGATACTAATATGATACAATACTCAGAACCAATACTCAGGCACCAATACTGATCTTTGTAGTACGCAGATATTGGATCATTTACCTGTCCTATTTACACTAAAGTTGCCTAGTTCACCAGCTAGACTGTGAGCCTTTTTGCTAATTAGCTCGCCAACCGCACAGACATTCGCCGATGCATTAATTTCTTTTCACACCATTTTGGACATTTCGAGTGGTCTACGTGTTGATGAATTGCTACATCTGTTTAGTTCTACCTGCACTGCCATTCTTGACTCTGTTGCTCAATTTAAATTCTGGAGCTTCTTTGGGTATTTTAAGAGACTGTTTGAGTAATAATAAGAAAGCTGTAAAGTGTACTAAAATTGAGTACATGTCAAACCTGATCTCTGATAACAGTCATAGACCCCAAGTACTTTTAACACCCTAAACTTCCTCATGCATCCTGTTGAGGCAACCACTAATGTAATGTCACTGTCACTGTGTGAATGATTTCTCAGCTTTTTTGTAGAGAAAATGTTTTCTATTGTGGACTCAGCTTTGCCCTGACTGTACTGTAATTTTTGAGCACTTTGATCATGTGTCTCTTGGTGAACTGCTGCCATTCTTGACTCTGTTGCTCAATTTAAATTCTGGAGCTTCTTTGGGTATTTTAAGAGACTGTTTGAGTAATAATAAGAAAGCTGTAAAGTGTACTAAAATTGAGTAAATGTCAAACCTGATCTCTGATAACAGTCATAGACCCCAAGTACTTTTAACACCCTAAACTTCCTCATGCATCCTGTTGAGGCAACCACTAATGTAATGTCACTGTCACTGTGTGAATGATTTCTCAGCTTTTTTGTAGAGAAAATGTTTTCTATTGTGGACTCAGCTTTGCCCTGACTGTACTGTAATTTTTGAGCACTTTGATCATGTGTCTCTTGGTGAACTGTTAAATGTTGTACAACAGCTAAAACCTTCTGACTGTTGATTGTATTCTATCCAAGCTCCTAGTAGAGGTATTTAATGTGATTGGTCCCTATCTTATGATGATTATTAACACCTCTCTGAGCTCTGAGTGCCCCTTGTGCTTTTAAAAATGCTATTGGTCAGCCTTTGCTTAAAAAACATAATTTGGATTCCAAGGTTCTGTCAAACTATAGGCCAATTTCTAAGCTACCTTTTTTGTCAAAAGTCTTGGAGAAACTGATCTTTGTGTAAATTCAAACCTATCTGGAGAAAAATTTCAGTCTGGTTTTAAAACTCGTCACAGCACTGAAACCACATTTTAAGAGTTTTTTATGATCTTATTTTCACTGTTTTACTGCTTTTAGATTTGACTCTAGCATTCGACACTGTGAATCACCAAATTTTGATTTCCCATCTTGAGAACTATGTTGGCATCAAAACTGTGGCCTTAAAGTGGTTCTGGTTATATCTTAAAGAAAGATCTTTTTCTGTTCAACTTGGCCCCCAAAGTTCAGATGTGGCCCAACTGAGCTGTAAAATACCTCAGGGGTCCATTTTAGATCCATTACTATTCTCTTTGTGCAAACTGCCCCTGGGGTAGATTTAAAAAAAAACAAACCAAAATCTCCTTTCATTGTTTTGCTGATGATGTGCAAGTTTACCTGCCTTTTAAACCCAGCACAGATAGCATCCAAACCCTCTTAAGTTGCCCTCAAGATGAAAAGGACTGGATGGCTCTAAACATTTTAAAGCTAAATGAATCAAAACAAAAGTTGTGGTATTTGGGGATTTATCTGATGCCAAATCTTTTCTGGGGTCTTTGTGTTGCTATCGCCATCAGTCTGTCAGAAATATTGGTGTTATTTTAGATGGTTCTTCTAAGTTTGACCAAGAGATCAGTCATGCAGTTACTTTTACCAGCTGCGTTTACTTAGTGAGATGAAGCCATACCTGCCTCACACTGACCTGGAGCGTGTCCTTCAAGCCTTCATCACCAGCAGATCAGACTACTCTAACTCTTTGTACTGTGGGTTGGACCAGGGCTCCATCCATCTCACAGATGCTCACAGGCATCAGGAAATATGAGCACATTTCTCCAGTGTTTGCCCCTCTGCACTGGCCCCTGTCAGCTTCAGGACTGACTTTAAGATGATGATGGTTTTTAAATGTCTTCCCCCTGTCTCTCTGAGCTTCTGTCTGTCCATGTTCCAAGTAGAACTTTGAGATCAGTAGAGCAGATGATGTTGGATGTTCCAAGGTCCCAGCTAAAAACTCAAGGGGGCGGGGCTTTTGCTGTAGCTGACCCCAGACTATGGAACAATCTTCCTCTGGGTGTTAGAACAGCCCAATCTTTAAATATTTTTAAATCTTTGTTGAAAACTAATTTGTTTTCACTGATTTTTAACACGAGCTGAGCGGGACTCTTGTATTGGGTTGTATTTGTTGTGTTCTATTGTATTTTTGCATGTTTTGTTTTATATGATTGCACTTTATATTGTATAGCCCTTTGGACAGGAGTAGCTGTTTTTAAATTTGCTTTATAAATAAATTTGACTTGACTTGACGACTGCAAGGCAGAGACTCAGATTGGTACCAGTAGCTCTGTCCAATCTTGTTCCTCTGACAGTTTTTCTCTTTTCTAATTGGTCCCTCTTCTGTCTCCTCTACTCTGATTGGTCGAGAAGCAGCCGAGCAGCATCGGTGGATTTGAGGCCAGCTTTGGAGCAGCCAAAGGAAATGACATTATCAGAGAAGGAAGGAGCCATGCTGCAGAAAAGCGAATCAGTGGAAGGAGAGGAGGAGGAGGAGGAGGAGCCAAAGTGAGTGATATCAAAACACTCGCTCAGACACTCGGAGAATGATGTGATAATAAAATATAATGACAGAATTCCACTTCTACAAATGAGTGTGTTTACATGCGCTCAAGTATCCCGGGTATGATTTTTTTGAGTATCCTGGTTTTGTATGTGTCCATGTAAACGCAGTATCCTGATTTCTCAACACCGTACTGAGCATGTGTGAAGTAGCAAATTGAGGGCGGCTTTTTAAGTAATAATATTTTATATCTATAAGCAAAATCTAGCAGTTTGTTCTTTAATACAACCTCATTTTAACACCAGGCTAACTTCTGTGTCTGTTTGTTGCTCTTGAACTGAACTGATGCTGTGAGACTTCTGTATTTTTCTACAGTTCAGTTCCTTTTACTGAAGCTGACAGCACTCAGTCACAGTCTTATGTTCTCATATTCTTAACATGTTAAAAAAGCCTTAAATTAGCTAGTTGCTAACATGTTTAGCTCATTGCCATATCTGTGCCATTGTTCCCATAGTTACCACTCTAAATATTTGCCTGCTCATGTATACAGGGATATGAGCATCACGTCTGAGTGCATGTAAACAGCATATCCAGAATACTGTCATAACAGGATGAGGATCATAACCGGGATAAAGATCATAGTTGAGATAAGGATCATAACCAAGATAAGGTTCATAACCGGAATAAGGTTCATAACCGGGATAAGGCTCATAACCGGAATAAGGTTCATAATTGGAATAAGGCTCATAACTGGGATAAGATTCATAACTGAATAAGGTTCATAACCGGAACAAGGTTCATGCCCAGGATAAGGCTCATAACCGGGATAAGGTTCATAATTGGAATAAGGCTCATAACCGAGATAAGGTTCATAATTGGAATAAGGCTCATAACCGGGATAAGATTCATAACTGAATAAGGTTCATGACCGGGATAAGGCTCATAACCGGAATAAGGTTCATAATTGGAATAAGGCTCATAACCGGGATAAGGTTCATAAGCGAAATAAGGTTCATAACCAGAATAAGGTTCATGACCAGGATAAGGCTCATAACCGGGATAAGGTTCATAATTGGAATAAGGCTCATAACAGGGATAAGGTTCATAATTGGAATAAGGCTCATAACCAGGATAAGGTACATAATTGGAATAAGGCTTATAAGCATATGAACGCTATCATGTTCACGTTCATGAGATCAACTCACAACAAAGATGCAAAATTAATACAAAGTTAAGTGTCTCAAACTTTACATGACTGACCCTCCCTGTCCCCTCCCCTCTGACCCCGATCTCTCCTCTGACCCTTCCCCCTCCTCAGTCCAACCAGTGGCAGTGCTCCAATGCAGAAGTCAGCCTCGGTGGGCGGAGAGATCTGCTCTTTGTCTCGAAACGATGATGATGATGACGATCGAAAACGCCGCTCCAGTTTGGGACAAAAGATGTTAGGGATGGTCGGGCTGGGCAAGAAGAGCCAGAGTACTACTAACCTCAATCCAGAAGGTACTACTATTACTACTACTACTACTACTAGGCCAGGCAAGGCAAGGCAAGTTTATTTGTATAGCACAATTTGTCCACAAGGTAATTCAAAGTTCTTTACAAAATAATAAAGTCATATGCACAGCTAAACAGTGCCATTTTGAGGATGGATTTAAACAATGTCAAAGTAGAGGCCTGTCTCACATTTTCAGGAAGATTGTTCCAGGTTTTGGTTGCATAAAACTGAAAACTGATTCTCCATGTTTAGTCCTGACTCTGGGCACCAGCAGGAGGCCTGTCCCTGAAGTCCTCAGAGTGTGACATGGTTCATATGACACTAACATGTCAGAGATGTACTTGGTGCTGGTCCATGAAGAGACTTGTTCACAAGCAGAGCTGCTTTAAAGTCTATTCTCTGAGCTACAGCAGCCAGTGCAGAGACCTGAGCACAGGAGGCATGTGCTCGTACTTCCTAGTTCTAGTCAGGACCCGAGCAGCAGCGTTCTGGATGTACTGCTTAAGACTCATTTGGAGAGGCCAGTGAACAGGCCGTTACAGTAGTCTAACCTGGAGACACATGCATGGATAAGCCTCTCTAAGTATGGTTTTGACAGTATACCTTTGATTTTTGCAATGTTTTTAGATTACAAAAAGCTGCAGATGTTATTGATTTGATGTGGCTGTTGAAGTTTAAGTCCATTATTACCTCTTGATTTCTAGCCTGGTTTGAAGGTTTTAGAGAGAGAGACTGGAGGTAAATGCTCACACTTTTTCTTTGTTTCTGTGGAGCAGACTATAACTTTAGTCTTGTCTGAGTTTAGCTGGAGGAAGTTGTTTTGCATCCACACACTGATCTGTTGGATGCAGTGGCAGAGTGAATCCACTGGTCCATATTCACCTGCTGCAGTGAGACATAGATTGATAGAGTGTCATCTGCAGTTGTGGTAGAACACATTATTGCTTCAACTACTACTACTGCTACTGCTGCTACTACAGCTATTGAGGATGAGAGGTGCAGAGGAGCAGAAGTGCAGAAGAGAACAGATATAAAGGAGGACAGGTATAGAGGTGCAGAGGATCAGTGGTACAGTGGTACACAGAGGATGAGAGCAGCAGAGGATGACATGTCTCTTTGTGCCTTTTGGTATTGGTACAGAGGAGAGACAGGATGAGAGGAGCAGAGGAGAGACGTGCGGAGGATGAGAGGAGAAAAGGATGAGAGGTACAGATATGAGAGGAGCAGAAGAGAGAGGTGTAGAGGAGCAGAGGATGAGGAGCACAGGTACAGAGGAGGAGCAGAGAGGTGCAGAGGATGAGAGGAGCAGAGGATAGAGGTGCCAGAAGATGAGAAGCAGAGGATGAGAGAAGAAGAGGATGAGAGGAGCAGGGGATAAGAGGAGCAGAGGTTGACATGTTTTGGTGCAGAGGAGGAGAAGAAGAAAAAGGTCATCCGTCTGCCGGTGCAGAGGAGTATCGAGACCGGACTCGCCATCGAGTTTAAGGCCAAGTTCACCCGACAAGCCTCAAGGGACCCGGATGCAGAGGACCCAAAGCCTGGAGCGTAAGACCCACTTTAGACTAGGTTTAGACCCATTTTAGATTCAATTTAAACCCACTTTAAACCGACATTAGACCCACATTACACCCACTTTAGACCAGGTTTAGACCTGTTGTAGACCCGTTGTAGACCCATTGTAGACCCACCAAAGACCGGGTTTAGACCCACTTTAAAATGGGCTTAGACTCACTTTAGACCCACTTTAGACCAGGTTTAAACCAGAACCAAGCCTAATACGACCCAGAAATGGAGAGCTCAAAGCCCAGAGCATAAGACTCACCTTAGACCAGGTGTAGGCCCACTTTAGACCAACTTTAGACCCACTTTAGACCAATTATATACCCATTTAAACCAACATTAGATCCACTTTAGACCCACTATATACCAACTTTAGACCAGGTTTAGACCCACTTTAGACCTGGTTTAGACCAGGTTTAGACCGAGTGTAGACTTGGGAGGAAAGGAGCAGGTGAAGGGTTTTGCTGCTGCGGGAAATCTAGTCTATTTATGTTTGTACTGTGTTTTTTTTTTGTTTTTTTTTAATTAAAAAATATTAAAAAAAAATATCTGATGAATCAGACTTTTGAAATATGATTCATTAGGTTAATCATGTTGTGCTTTTAATTTAAATTTATTTTTATTTAATTTAAACATAAGACCAAATTTAAGTTCATATTTAATTAAATTCCATTATTTAAACATAAGAGCAAACTTAAGTTAATATTTGTAGTACATTTCCTTTTTAAAAGCTGCAGTTGAAATTCAAGCGTTGTATTTTTGGTCTCTCTGTTCCAGTCTTATCTTTCCTGGAGTAAAAATAGCTGCTGATAAAAACTTCACAGGTTTCCTTGAAAATCTTGGTCCTGCCCAGGTTGCAGGACGCCAGACACTGGCCACGCCCCCCATGGGTAAGACACCTCCTAATTGGCTCTCTCCCTTCTCCATGCTCTGATTGACCCTCTCTCTTTTCTCTTGTCTTTGATTGGACAGGGGATATTCAGTTAGGGATGGTTTACAGAAAAGAGCGTCTGGATGTGGAGGTGATCCGAGCCCGAGGTCTGATGGCCAAACACGGCAACAAGAATACGCCAGGTACAAGACCAAGTTTAGACCGACTTTAGATCAGGGTTAAACCAGAGGCCAAACCCCGGTCTAGGCCTGGTTTTGGCCCCTGTTTGACATTATTGTGTGCTGGTTTTGACCCAATTCTGTCCTGGTTCTGTCTCGGCAGCCGCCTATGTGAAGGTGTACCTGATGGACAACGGGAAGTGTGTCCTGAAGCGAAGAACCCGACTGTCTCGGAAAACTCTGGACCCACTTTACCAACAACAGCTGCAGTTTGAGGAGAACCCTGAGGGCAAGGTTCTACAGGTGCTACCCCAGGACTATAACAGGACCAGACCAGGACTATAACAGGACCAGATCAGGACTATAACAGGATCAGACCAAGCCTAGACCAGGACTATAACATGACCAGACCAGGATTATAACAGGACCAGACCAGGACTAGACCATGACTATAACAGGACTAGACCAGGACTAGACTAGGACCAGACCAGGACTAGACCAGGACTAGAGTGGTGTCTAGGTGGATCACAACTGGTTTTGCTTGCCCTCAGGTGATCGTGTGGGGTGATTACGGGCGCATGGACCATAAATCATTCATGGGAGCTGCTCAGGTCCTACTGGATGATCTGGATCTGTCCAACATGGTGATTGGCTGGTTCAAACTGTTCCCTGCGATCTCATTGGTAGATCCGGGTCTGGCGCCGTTGACCAATAAGGAGGTGGAGGGCGAGAAGGCGTTTCTGGTTCCACCCCCCGCACCCAAACCACAGGTCGCCAAGACATGAGACCATCAGCCAATCAGGTCAATCAAAGCAGAGGGCTGTGGTTATGTCATCTGAGCTGCACACGGCCCCAGAGCTTCAGACTCTAACACTTTAAAGAGGGGGGTATTTCGCAAAATGTACTTTAATGTAAGTTTCTACCATGTTATAATATTCCCTCATCAAAACCATGCCTGAAGAGGTTTTAGATGTCATCCCTACATGGTTGAGTAATGTAGCAATCTTTCCAAGGTCCTATTCGAACACTGCTTATGGATAGCTGTACAATCCTTTACAAGACTCCACCCACAAGCCTACATCACCCATGTTCCCACCTGACAATTCTCAAACAATATACAGAAACATGATACAAAACTGTACAAAGCAACTTGACAAACCTTATATGATGTGCAGTAGTTTCATTAGTAGCACGCACATTGATTGTGATGTCATTCTGAAGGGTGACTTTGCACAGGGAGTGAAGGGAGGAGTGACCAAAACGTATTAAACATAATACGTTGTTTTCCGCAAATATAGAATTTTCAAAACAATAAAAGGTAACACAGTGATCTAAATATACTATGTTTTAGCACTTAATACCCCTTTTTAATAAACTTTACAAATGACTCAAATTCAGATTTTACAAAACAAGAGACATGATTCTTTACAAACACGCAGAAAATCAACTGCTCGGTCCAGTTGGAACATAAACTTTAGATTTTAAAAAATTTGGACAAAACCAAACTGACTTTCAAAATAACAGCTAAGGCAGTTCATGAAGCTCTTGTTTTGGCAGGATTCAATAACTTAAAAAATTAAGTCAAAAATAAAACAAATACAAATCTTTTTTTTTTTATTAATTTCCCTGTTTTTAGATAAATTACACATAAATAAACGCCATGCAGTGATTGGCCGATCAGTCTGGGGCCTTCTGTCGTCTGATTGGTTCCTGGGTGGAACAGGACACTGCTCTGTGATTGGATGAGTGGAAGAGGGTCATGAGGTCACGGAATCGCAGTCTGACCTGAACAAAGGAAAACTTTATTTTATTTACAAACTTTAGTTTGACCTGAGCTCAGAGGTCAGGGCTCCAGACTAATGATTTAAGTTGGGTGCCACAATGCGCGTAAGATTTGGGTGCACCAGAACATGATCTGGCTTATTTGAGCCAATGTAAAATATTGTCCTTAAATTGCTTGAACAATAAATAACTTTGTTAGTTACTTTTACCTGGTTATACAATTCATGCTCTAATATATAGTGTAGAGTTAAAGAGTTATTTGATCAAATAACATAAAAAATGTATCTGGTCTTTAAGTTAAAACAGAATAAGTTAGAAGCCTATAAATTTAATTTAAAGCTATTAAATAAATACTGGCCTGACAAATTAGTCAGAGTGAAACACATGAGAGGGGATGTGATGAGGATCTGTCAAGCGCACCGGTGTACCCAAGGAACATTTTAATCACCCAAATTGGTCGCACTCTGAAGCCCTGCATAAGGTGACTATAAATAACATACTATATATTTATTTATACATTTATTTATGATAATAAGTACCTCCACCAGCGTCTTGTTGCCAAGCCGCAACGACACAGCTCTAAATGTTTTCTCATTGGCTCCTCCCTTCTGAACGGCCAATAGGAGCTCTCGGTCCGCCTCCCTGTGGACATGTTAGCGTTAGCCATCAGCCACTGCTGTTCTGTAAATGTGTCATAAATGTAAAGTTCTGTATAAAATAAATCTATTTTATTTCTGTACAATAAACACCTGCAAGAACATCTGAGTGTGTGAAAGTGTTTGGTCACACAGGGTCATAAGTGTCTCTGAGCTCAGCACAAAACAGCCAAGTTCACCAAGAAACAACCTCATTTATGACCCTGAGCCACACCTGACAGAGCCACACCTGACAGAGCCACACCTGACAGAGCCACACCTGACAGAGCCACACCTGACAGAGCCACACCTGACAGAGCCACACCTGACAGAGCCACACCAGTCAGAGCCACACCAGTCAGAGCCACACCAATCAGAGCCACACCAGCCACAGAACTGCATCTGTGTGTGGGGTCAGAGGTCTCTCCCAGCACGTCTAACTCCTAACATTTGACCCTGTGTTTAAAGGTCAAGCACAGCCCTGACCTTTGATCCCATGTCTAAAGGTTAAACACAGCTCTGACCTTTAATCCTGTCTCTAAAGGTCAAACACAGCTGACCTTTGACCCTGTGTCTGACCTGGTCCAAACCACAACACGTTTCCCGTTGGTCACACAGACGTTCTGCGCTCGCACCACTCCTTCCTCCTGTTGCTCATCTGTGACATCACTTTCTGGCCTCTGCCCTGGGGCATGCTGGGAGTCTACTTCCTGCCCTGTTGCATGCTGAGAGGCGTGGTCCGAGTCCTTCATCCTCATTGGCCATTTCCCCGTTTTCTCCAGCTCTTTGATTGGCCGCCCTCCTGCCTCCTCCCGCTCTGTGATTGGTTGGCTCTCCACCTCCTCCCGTGCTGTGACTGACCACCTTAACTCCTCCTCCCGCACTGTGACTGGCCGCCTCTCCATCTCTTCCGTGACTGACCAGGTCCCCTCCCCCAGCGACTCTGTAATTGGAGGGTTATCAGGGGGCGGGTGCAGTAGGACGAAGCCAATTCGTCGAAATTCAAGTTCGTTTTTGGGAAGTCGCAGTGGGAAACTGGTCCCTGCTGGAAATGGTCCTGACCAATCAGAGCGCAGCAGGGTCAGCTGACTGCAGCGGGGGCGGGGTGTGCTTGAGGGGGGTGGAGCCTTGGAGTTTAGGCGCCGAATGGCAGAGTGCAGCACCGGGAGACTCCTCTGAGAGACACAAGAACAGACAGGAGGTTAGAACTAATGTCACTGAAACACACAAACACCAGGGTGAGAGGTCAAGACAAAAAATATCAGAGGAAACACAAACAGGTTAGATACACAGGGACTCCTTAAAAGCTTGGCATTTTGTCTGGAGGCGGGACTTAACATTCTATTGCAACCATGGCAACCCACTTTTAAACAGTGTTTTCCTTTTCCCCTCTCTGCCCCCCTCTCACGGACAAAAACCACATCCAACTCTCAATAACACTGAACTGGTTGCATTGTTGCATTTTTGTCATTATTCTCAAGTCCCTGTCTGTATGTCCCTGTTTTTGTGCACCTTACTGACACCATCATGCTGCTACAAGACTGTCTCATGTTGCACTGAAGCCACACTGGGTCAATGTTACACTGGGGTTTAAGGGTATTTATATGGATTGTACTTTATGGGATGCTCCAAACATAATTTTGTTGTTCTTTTTGTGACAATGACTACAAATAAATTGAATACTTGAATACTTTTCACCTGAGTTGCCAGATCTAAAAAACTTTGACAAGACAAAGCCAATTTAAACCTAAAATTGTACCAAAACCACATTGTTTTTCATTTATTGTTGATGCATCAATGTCACCATTTATCCCCCAAACACAGTTACGACAAACACCCACTTTGTGTTAGTGGCTATGCTGCAAATGGTGATTCGTGTCAATATATTTTTTTCACAGTCAGGTTAAGGTTAGGATTAGGATCAATTTTACTAACTAGCTGGTTTACCAGAGGGTCTTGGAAATATTAGCTGTAATTTTTAGACAAAAGAAAATAACACACAAATTATATTGTGATTCATTAAATACAGTTAACTAATAAAGGTGTTAGGCTAACTGTACTTAACAGATCACAAAAAATACTGTCAATGTCGCTGAACCTTAATATTATCCTTATATTATCACATCTGCTGATTATGAAATGAACTCACACATTACACATCACATCACACAGCATCCAGCAGCTAGCTGCATGCTTAGATTGATGTGGAACATTAAGCCCGCCCCTGGACAAAATGCCAAGAACATGCTGATGACAATACAATAAGCACCAATGCCAGTGTAATGTCCATGATGTTTTTAGATCACTACATCAGCAGCGGTGGAGACAGCAAGGAGGAGACTACTGCAGGATGTTAAGCTAAAAAAGAGAACTAAACTGTCACCTGACTAAATTTACCAACTGCTGGAAATTTGTTTAAATATCACATATTTCCAGTTCAGAGGAAATCCACGGCTGTGCCATGGGCGAACTGGTCTCTCCTATTATGGCTAACATGGAACAATTTGAACAGGAGGCTTGGCCTCATTTCCAGGCACTCCACCCACACATTGGTATTGATATGTGGATGACAACTGGACTAAAATCAAAATTCAAGATCTGGAACCCTTTACTGCACATATTAATGCTTTGGATCCAGACATCAAGTTCACACGGGAAGAGGCTGAGGAGAAAAAACTGGCCTTCTTACATTGTGTAGTAACTACAGGAGAGGACCGGTGTCTCCAGGTAGAAGTCTTCAGGAAACCCACACACACTGACCAATACCTGCTGTTTGATTCACACCATCCACTGCAGCACAAACTCGGAGTTATCCGTACTCTACAACACAGAGCTCAAGTGGTGCCCACAAACACAGAGGGAAAAGTGAAAGAGGAACAACATGTGGAGAAAGCCCTCTCGGCTTGTGGATATCCAAAATAGGCCTTCAAGATCTAAGAGAGCTAAAAAACAGGACAACAGGGAATCTGAACCTAGAAGGAAAGGTGGAACTGTTCCTTACACAGGTGGTGTGTCTGAAAAACTGAGAGGATTTTCAGCAGGTATGAAATTCCAGTCTATTTGAAACCCAGAAACACTTGAACACAGAAACCGGTTCAACCAAAGGACAAAACCCCGAGATACAAACCAAGTAATGTGGTCTACTCCATTCAGTGTAGTGAAGAGTGCAGCAAGTGTTACACTGGAAAAACTGAACAGCCACTCCAGAAGAGAATGAGCCAACACCGTCACAAGAGAAGCCCCGGACCCCAGTCTGCTGTACATCTCCATCTCAAAGACACTAACCACTCCTTTGAAGATAGTGAGGTACAGAGCTGTACAGATTTTTGTTAGGAAAGGCAATCTTTCCTTGAACAGGAATAGGGCTTTAGACATCATCTATCCCCTATTTATAACTGTATCCTCAGACCCAAATCAAAACAAAGACAACAACAGTGCTAGCCAGTATGCTAATAGGTGTGAGCGCGCCCATTAGGGGCTTGAATAATTATGCTAAGTAGGACTCAGGCACAGTTTACACTGTTGAGTGTAGCTCAACAGACCTAGCCTACAAACAGAAACTGTAAACAACAGGTGTGTTTCAGTGTAGTTAGCTCCTCCTTTCAGACAGATATAAGGCAGCGTCCACCAGTAATCTGACCAGAACTGAAGAAGCGGCTTGGATGAGCAGTCAAATGGCTCCACTCCTTCAACTTTGTCCATTTGACAGATTTGAATTTTTCTTTTACTTCCGTTATAATTACACTATATAAGAGGAAATGAGACAGAGGAAGGACACATTTCAAATCAACAAATGTAAAAACATGCTGCACAAATTAATCGGTTAAACTCAGAAATATATTTGAACAAAAATTGTTCGCCAACAGAGATAGGAAAGGATGTAGAAAGACCTACAGCGATCCACAGAGGGAGACAGCGCTCGTCCCTCTCTATCGGGGGACGCAGTTCGGTCTGAGGGGAGCAGGCTTTGGGCATCGGCCACACGACTCTCTGGAACCTGAACGCCTGAAAGACACAGATAACAGCTGAATGATCTGAATGTCTATAAGACACACAACAGAACACAGGATGCCAATAGGTGTGTAAGCACCCATTAGGAGTTGTATGAATAAAGAAGTATGCCATAGTACACAAATAGCTGTTTCCAGTTTCAATGTAGTTACCTCCTCCCTTCAGATATATATAAGGCAGTGTCCACCAGCAATCTGATCTGAACTAAAAAAGCAGCTTGGATGAGCAGTGAAACGTTTTTACTCCACAACTTTTGTCCAGTTGAGAGATTTTACTTTTGGCTTTTACTATACCCCATCATATAAATATACCATAGACTGTACAAAGAAGTGTTCCTGAGGGAATGTGACAGCATTCGACTCCAAATGAGGCTCATCAAGGCTAGCAGTTATAGCGGCTAATCTGGAGCCCAGTTCCATGTTTGGAATTCTGACCGCGAGTATTATAGCAACCAAAGAGTCAATCATTCAGGAGCACAACCATCAAAGGTAACACCTCTTTCCATTCACACTGTGACCTTGAGGTCTGTTATGAAAGTTCCTATCATGATTTTAGAACAAAATAGTGAAATAAAAACCTCAGGATCATGTAGTGCGGGTTAAAGCCATCATTTTAAGGTCAGAATGATGAGCCTGATAGCAGCAGTTACACAGAGAGGCCACGATTTTTCAATAGAAAGTGAATTGGAGAAAGAGTTGATGGAGCCGAATCACATCCCTGCTCACTTCCTCTTTAGAACATGGTGATTAGGTATGTTCATTTAAAAAAACAGGATATGGACATAACAGAAAACATGTTACATACAGAAGAACAGCTGAAAGGTCTGCATTACACCCACCCCGCCTCACAGTGAGTCCACCTCTCGGTCTGCGTACAAGCTTCTGTTGTGAAGGGATACGTGGATAGAGTGGGAAAGTTACCTTGACGATGTTGTCACTGTTGCCGGGGCGACAACACTGCAGAATGCGGCGACGCACCTGACATAGATTCTTCCTCACGAGAAACTCTGAGACCAAACGCACTGGGTCCAAGGTTCCCTCCAGAGTCCTAAGACCCAACACCAGGAGACTGGAGATAATACAAATATAGACATGTAAGTACTACTGCAACAACTACTACTACTACTACTGCTACTACTACAATGACTCTTACTACTATTACTGCTGCTGCTACTACTACTCCAGGCCAGAGTCCAAGTTGCCTCCAGACTCTTAAGTACAACTTGAGTAAGAGAGACAGGTTCCGCTAAGACAGTGTTGTGAAAAATGGTACAAATGAGTGCTCAGATCTGAGGTCTGACAGTGCTGCCTTTAGTTTGAACACAGCCACATAAATAATAATAACCGTTTTATTTACAGCCCCTTTCATGACACTCAAGGACAATTTACAAAGGCTTAAAGTGCTTATGACAAACTCGACTACTCATTTTGATTAAAAAAACACTTAAAATCATTATATTTAAAATTTTACAAAAAAAATAAAATAAAAAAGTATAATTATTTTTCAGAGTTTGCCTATTTTTTAGGATTGAAATCTTACTTCCTGGTTGTCATCACAACCATGACATCACAATAGGGAATTCCATAACTATTGCGTAGTAACCACTTTCCATACTGGGCCAAAACTCCTAATATACACAGAAATTATTATTTAACAAATGAAAACAGAAGAACACCTTTACTTAGTTGCAATAATGTGAAATAAATGATCAGAACTACTTCCAATAATTTTCAATACATTTTTCAACTTTTCTTCACAAATTACTTCTTGATTTATGTAAAACTATCATTTATATTTACAACAGGTTTTATCCTACCAGATTAAGTCAAAATTAGAATCCTCAAAACATATGCACTTTAAAGACATCAAAAATACAACAGGTAACACATTAACATTACATTATGATAACAGAATGTTTCAGATGTATTATTATGGTTAATGAGATGAAGCTGCTGTTGTTCTGCTCAGACTACTGTTGATTTAAATTAAACTTAAATAAACAAAGAGTTACCAGTCCTCGGCCGCAGTGAAGGCGTTGCTCCTCCGGGGGCAGTAGCACGCAGGGTCCAGGCTGGCACAGGGCAGTAGCTCAGGGTAGAGGAAGACTGAGCGTGTGGCGAAGAACCAGGCAAGCTCGGCAGGCACCAGCGGGTACGATTTAACTGCAGTCAATCAGAGAGGGGATCAGTGATCGAACTTAAATTACAGCCAATCAGAGACTAGAGAGAGGAGGGGTCAGCCTATCAGAAACGGCACCAGTGGGTATGCCTTTACAACAGCCAATCAGAGACAAGAGTGAGAGAAGGCACCTTAACTGTGACCAATCAGAAAGAGGAGGAGTCAGCCAAACAGAGAGAGGAGAGAAAGGGCAGTGGTGTAGTCGTGGTGTAGTCGTGGTGTAGTCGTGGTGTAGTCGTGGTGTAGTCGTGGTGTAGACCTGGTTTAGACCTGGTTTAGACCTGGTTTAGACCTGGTTTAGACCTGGTTTAGACCTGGTTTAGACCTGGTTTAGACCTGGTTTAGACCTGGTTTAGACCTGGTTTAGACCTGGTTTAGACCTGGTTTAGACCTGGTTTAGACCTGGTTCATTTGGCTCAGAAGTTAGTCCTGGTTTAGTCCTGGTTTAGTCCTCACTGTGGCCTCTGCTGTCGGCTCGGGGGTTGGGGACGGTGTAGTTGATTGGTTGGACTCTGGTTTCCTCCAGCAGCTGTAGCGCCCCCTGGAGGTTACACACTCTGAACGCGCTGCTACGTCCATAAAAACCACGTGATGACATCACCAGCTCTGCCCCCTGACCCAGGAAGTCCAGTTCCACCTGGATCATAACCAGACCAGAGTTAGACTGTCCCACATAGTCTAGAGCAGGGGTCACCAACCCTGTGCCCGCGGGCGCCATGTCGCCCCCAAGCCCCACATGAGTCGCCCGCAGACCGGTTCTAAAAATAGCACAACTCACTAATGAGCTGCATCTAAAATTTAATTTTATTCTGTAGCTATTTTTTTTTATCACCCTTGCGTTTATATAGATTTAAAAATGACAATATCTTAAACATATGTTCATTATACGTGAAGTTTAGATAAGTTAATGTGAACTTTGACCTACTCACTTCCAAGGTCAGTATTGTGCGCGTGACAAAACCAGTGCTCCGCTCGCGAGCGCTGTGAGGATGCGCTGAAAGCGGTTTCTTACTCCAAAACATGGTAGAAAATAAAGAGATCACTTTCACAACGATTTAAGACTGTAAAAGAAACCTGCGTGTATCTCATCTGCGGAGCGACTGTGGTGACCGCAAAGCGACACAATGTGGAGGGACACTTCACTAAGATAGTCAAATGACGCCATATTCACTACGTCTCACAAAACTCCACACTAACTACCCACGGGGACGCGCACTCCCTACGGGGACGCGCACTATGGGCAGAACAAGCCCAGAGCTAAACGCAGCTTTAGGTAAACAAAAGGCTTTTTTCACGACACCAGTGAAAAAGTCACACAACGCAACCGAGATTTATTTAAAAATATGTAAGCTTATTTTTCTTTAACATTACATAATCGATAACTTTATGAAACATGGTGCAATGTATATTATTTATGTTTTGTTAAAAAGGTTTGTGAATGGATAGTGAAAATGGGACACTTTTCCTATGAGATGTAGTGATGTGTCATCTGGAAATTTAACAATTACTAAGATTAATAAAGTTAAAGTGCTGAATACTGATATGTTTCCCTCCTTGCTCATTGTTGATAATTATTTTGAGAAATCATTAATGTGATCAGTGTCTTGCAACATGATCAGTGTGTTCACATAGATGATTATCATTTATCATTATTAATAATGTATAACTAAAGGCAAACTGAGAAAATGTGTTATTTCAGAAGAGCGTCTCAAACTGGTAGCCCTTTGTATGACTCAGTGCCCATAAAGTAGCTCTCATTTTAAAAAAGGTTGGTGACCCCTGGTCTAGAGATACCCCTTTTCCACTGAGGGCCTGTAGCCACAGACTGTATACAGATGGACTGTAAGGGCTGATTACTATATATGAAGTTGACACCAGAAGTTTACATACACTATATTAAAAGATACACGTTTTTCCCAGTGTCTGACCCGAAATCAGACTAAACTTTTCCTGTTTTAGGTTAATTAGCATTACCAAAATTATTTCTATTTGCTAAATGTCAGAATAATGAGAGACGGAAAGTCAAAGTCAGAAGTTTACATACATTTCATTGGTATTTGGTACCATTGCCTTTAAACTGTCTGACTTTTGGATATTTGATGTATATGACATTTGGGATATCATTCCACAAGCTTCTCACAAAAGTTGGCAGGAATTTTGTCCCATTCCTCCTGACAGAACTGGTGTAACTGAGCCAAGTTTGTAGGCCGCCTTGCTCGCACATGCCTTTTCAGGTCTGATCAGGGCTTTGTGATGGCCACTCCAAAACATTGACTTTGTTATCCTTAAGCCTCTTTGTCAACAGTTTGGCAGTATGCTTCAGGTCATTGTCCATTTGGACCCATTTGTGCTCAAGCTTTAACTTCCTGGCTGATGACTTGAGATGTTGCTTCAGTATTTCCACATAATGTTCTTTCCTCATGATGCCATCTATTTTGTGAAGTGCACCAGTCCCTCCTGCAGCAAAACAACCCCACAACATGATGCTGCTACCCCAGTATTTCACAGTTAGGATGGTGTTGGCTTACAAGCTTCCCCTGGCCAATCAGTTCAATGTTACTTTTGTCAGACCACAGGACATGTCTCCAAAGATGAGTGAGTGTGTATTTGCAAACTGTAATCTAGCTTTTTTATATTTCTTTTGGAGTAATGGCTTCTTCCTGGCTTTTCAGTCCATTTCAGATACTGACAGACTCTTATCAGTTTCAGCAGCATCTTCACAAGGTCTTTTGCTTTTGTTCTTGGGTTGATCTGCACATTTTGGACCAAAGCACGTTGGGACATAGAACCCGTCTCCTTCCTGAGCGATGTGATGGCTGGACATTCCCATGGTCTGTATACTTGTTGTAGAATTGTTTGAACAGATGAATGTGGCACCTTCAGCCATCTGGAAATTGCATGAACCAGACTTCTCTTCCTGATATCTTGGCTGATTTCTTTTGACTTTCCCATAATGTTACACAAAGAGTGTGTTTCAGGTGTGCCTTCAAATACATCCACAGGTGTGTCTCTAATGAACATAAAATGTAAAACAAAACCAGAAGCTTCCAAAGACGTGACATCATCATCTGGGTTTTCCTAAACTGTGTAAATGCATAGTAATCTTACTGTATGTAAACTTCTGACTTTGAAGAAAGTAAAGAACATTTTTATTTAAAAAAAATCTTCTTCTCTCATTATTCTGGCATTTAGCAAATAGAAACCATTTTGGTAATCCTAATGGACACCTTAATTGTGTCCCTAAATCAAGATATGAATATTAATAACAAACCAATCAGATACCTTCTTACCCCGAGGTTGCTCCTGCTAGCGTTAGCAACAGGTCTGATTGACAGCTTTGCTAAGTGTCTTCTCCAAATTAGCCGTTATAACTGTTAGCTTTGATGACCTTCATATGGGGCCGAATGCTGTGAGTGACATCACACTCACTTAAAGCCAACGCACACCAAGGTGCTTTGACGTGTGGCAAAATTGCCACCTGCCTTATTTTCTGAATGTACAGACACTAGAGATCGACCCTGCTCATCAATTGGAGTTTGTTGAATTGGGACGTGGCGCAGTGTCTGAAAACACATGAGGCATTTTGCAGTTCTGCAGTGAGTATAAACAGTCTCTACTCTGTGACTCCCTGCTCTGTGAGGAGAGGCTGAACATCTGCAAGAGATGTGTCTGTGTTGATGCATGGGCTCAGCTGTGTGTTGGCCTTTAGTCCACTTTTTTATACAGTCTGTGATTTAGATCCACTTTAGACCAGGTTTAGAACTGGTCTGGTCCTCACCAGAAAGTGCCTGGTGGTGTGGGCCTGGGTCTGGAGGCTGGGCACTGGGGCACAGAGCAGATGGATTTGGGTCAGGAGCTGGACGTGCTGCAGACACACATGGTCAGATAAGCAATAAAGGTAACAATAGTAGTCGTAGCAGAAACAACAGCAGCAGTAATAGTAGCAGTAGTAGTAGTCGTCATGCCAGTTAAAGTAGTAGCAGTAGTAGTCGTCGTTGTAGCAGTAACAATAGCAGCAGTAATAGTAGCAGTAGTAGTAGTTGTCATGCCAGTTAAAGTAGCAGTAACAATAGCAGCAATAATAGTAGTAGTAGTACTAGTAGTCGTGCCAATTAAAGTAGTAGCAATAGTAGTTGTAGCAGTAGTAGTATTTGCTGTACTCGTTGTATTTGCTGTAGAAGTCTACTTTTGTGCGCTGCAGTAGTAGTAGTAGTAGTAGTAGTAGTAGTAGTAGTACCTATTGCATCTGTTGTTCAAGTCTGTTCTTGTGCACTGAAGTAGTAGTAGTATTTACTGTACCTGTTGTATTTGCTGTTGCAGTCTCTTCTTGTGCGCTGTGTTCAGGGACAGTGTCACTGGCTCCGTAACCTCCAGTGCTTTTGTCTGTGTCAGGTGTTTACGGAGAAAGTCCAACTGCTGCCGGACTGTCCTCAGCTCCAAGACAGGCTCTGGGTCCAAGACTGGGGCCTCTGAGGACCTGGTACCAGAGACTAGAGTTAGACCAGAGACCAGGGGTCTGATTTATTAAGAGTGAAAATGTAGAAAAATGTTACATAAGTTACTTTCCATGTCAAGTTGGTGATCTATAAAAAGATAACTTTACATCAAAATAAGCATTCTGTTCCAAAAACTCTGAAAGTCCTGAAGCCCAAAGTTTAGAGACAAGAGATATGAAATAACCAAGTTTGAGGACGTTTGTGGAAATTTGTGTTTTGCCCCTACGTACACTTTCAGTAAGAATTCCATGTAAAGTTTTATAAATGAGACCTCATACCTGTAGTATTAGTAGTATTAGTATAAGCCAGGGATGGGCAAAGGTTTTGACACAAGGACCACAATGGGTTCTAAAATTTGACAGAGGGGCCGGGCCAGGATATATACAGACATGGACAAAATTGTTGCTACCCTTCAGTTAATGAAAGAAAAACTAACAATGGTCACAGACATAACTTGAATCTGACAAAATTAATAATAAATAAAAAGTCTATGAAATTTAAACAATGAAAGTCAGACATTGCTTTTCAAGAATGCTTCAGAATTACTTACTAAAATAAACTCATGAAACAGGCCTGGACAAAAACGATGGTGCCCTTAGGTTTGAAGGCTGTCTTTCCCAGATGCCATGTTTCAGCTCCTTCCAAAGATGCTCAATAGGATTTAAGTCAGGGCTCATAGAAGGTCACTTTAGAATAGTCAAATGTTTTCCTCTTAGCCATTCTTAGGTGTTTTTAGCTGTGTGTTTTGGGTCATTGTCCTGTTGCAAGACCCAAGACCCATGACTGAGGCCAAGCTTTCTGACACTGGCCAGCACATTTCTTTCTAGAATCCCTTGATCGTCTTGAGATTTCATTGTACCCTACACAGACACCCTGTGCCAGATGCAGCAAAGCAGCCCCAGAACATAACAGAGCCTCCTCCATGTTTCACAGTAGGGACAGTGTTCTTTTCTTGATATGCTTCATTTTTCCATCTGTGACCATAGAGCTGATGTGCCTTGGCAAAATGTTCCATTTTTGTCTCATCTGTCCATAGGACATTCTCCCAGAAGCTTTGTGGTTTGTCAACATGTAGTTTAGCCAATTCCAATCTGTCTTTTTTATGATTTGTTTTCAACAATGGTGTCCTACTTGGTCGTCTCCCATTAAGTCCACTATGGCTCAAACAACGACGGATGGTGCAATCTGACACTGATATTTGTTGAGCTTGAAATTCACCTTTAACCTCTTTAGAAGTTTTTCTGGGCTCTTTTGTTACCATTCGTATTATCCGTCTCTTTGATTTGTCATCAATTTTCCTCCTGCGGCCACGTCCAGGGAGGTTGCCTACAGTCCCACGGATCTTACATTTCTGAATAATATGTGCAACTGTCGTCACAGGAACATCAAGCTGCTTGGAGATGGTCTTGTAGCCTTTACCTTTAACATGTTTGTCTATAATTTTCTTTTGAATCTCCTGAGGCAACTCTTTCCTTTGCTTCCTCTGGTCCATGTCGAGTGTGGTACACACCATGTCACCAAACAGCACAGTGACGACCTGTAGCCCTATATACAGGCTCACTGACTGATTACAAGATTGTAGACCCCTGTGATGCTAATTAATGGACACACCTTGGATTAACATGTCACTTTGGTCACGTTATTTTCAGTCTTTTCTTGGGGTACCATCATTTTTGTCCAGGCCTGTTTCATGAGTTTATTTTTTTAAGTAATTCTGTTGAAGCATGGTTGAAAAGCAATGTCTGACTTTCATTGGTTAAATTTCATAGATTTTTTATTTATTATTAGTTTTATCAGATTCAAGTTATTTCTGTGACCATTGTGAGTTTTTCTTTCATTAACTGAAGGTTACCAACAATTTTGTCCACGTTTGTATATATGCATATATCACATTAGAAATTTGGCCTATAACATGTAGCAAAGAATGAATATGCAAGGCTCATTGTACAAATTGTTTTCCAAATGCATTAATTAAATTTGTAAATTGGCTGCCAACCTCTGAACCGTATCCGCCCGTTCCTGCGTTGACTGCTATGAAGCATGCAAACTACGCGAGCAAGCAAAGTGACAGCTGATACTGTACTCTTTGAAAACCGCAATAGTTTCTTGGTATATTAGGCATACATCCTTTGATCGGACTTCAGTAAAAAAATATTTTGTTGTCCACTTCATATTAAACACTCAACGCTCACTATCCACTTTTCTTTTATAAGCTCATTTTTGCAGAAGGGCTGATAAGAGAATAAGAGAGTAATACATGTGAAGGTTGATGTAGCTGAAGTGCTCCATATTTTGGGGAAACATTGGCATTACAGATTTACCCTTACCTATTTTAATATTGTTTAATATAATTGGCTCCGATAACTGCATGGACCCAGTAGCAGCATGCACGACCTTTCTCTCATGAACAATCATCATTAAGATGGTAAAAAAACAGACATAAACTGAAAATAATAGTTTCTCACCAGACTCTGACTTGATCTTATGATTTACCGCCGGATTTCCACTGACGGCAACTTATATGTTGAGCTGATATGCTTCGCTAAACTGACGTAGCCAGCTGTTTCCTGTTTATCGTTGTACACTACTCCCGCCAAAATAAAAATATTACATTTGCAGTGTATAATGAAACTAGCACTAGCAAAACCCAATGTATTAAATGAAGATGGGTCAAAATACAGCGTAGAGGTGCAGATAAATTAAATAAATGCAAAACACTGATGTTATACTTGCTTTAGCCTCATCTCACAGCGTCACAAACTTGGAACACTAAATGTCTGCGATTTGCTGAGATCAGCCTTATGAGAGTACAAATCAGGTACGATGTAGATTTTATTTATTAATAATATTAGTTATGCTGAGGTGAGGTCAGTTGTTCACATAGCAGAGCCCTATCCCTGGACCTGGAGCTGGACCCGAAGCATGGAATCTGGAACTGGAGCTGCTGCTGGTCCTCCAAAGACTGCATGGGGGTGTGACAAGCACAGCCCCTGTGAGCCAGTCCCAAGTCTCACACGTTCCATACCCCTTTGGAAGTTAGTACCTCCAGTGGTCCGCTTTGGTGGTATGCAGTGGAAACACTCAGGGCCCACACCGCACCATCCCATACCACTCCTATGGAAACGAGACTTAAGTCTTACTGGGTGTGGGGTGCGGGGGTCTCAGTCGTCTCCTCCTCTTCCTCGTGTCCCTCTTCGTCCACGTCCTGAGAGGCCAGGTCTTCCTTCAGCTACGGGGCAAAGCAGGAGAAAGTATCTGGGTTACAGCGATCACTGGTGTAACAAATGCTCATAATGCCTGTATAATATAAACTACTCAAATCTGTTACTGCACTAATAATTATTATCAAAAACAGGCAGGAGGCCAGATTAAAACAGGCCACATGGTCCACAAAACGCTTAAGTCTGGATTGAAGGGGCCACTGTGTGATAACATCAGATGGGACAGAGATTTAACCCTTGTGTGTTCCTCTTAGAAGAGTTACATTGAAGTCCCTCTGGGATCAATTTGACCCCAATTTGTTTCTCTTATAACTCAGCCATAAAATAGCATATTTTTATAATCTATTTTTAGCCTGATTTCAGTCTAATGCACTGATACCACTTTAACCTTACATTTATATATTTAGTGCCAATAGGCCTTGATGTGAAAAAAGTGGACTTTCTGACTTTATAAGACTGTATAACACTGAAATTACAGGACAGTACTTGACAAAACATATCTGGTGAATTAGAAGGTGGGAGAGGTCTAGATTTAGTGTAGGTGCTGTTTTTAAAAAATGTGAGGTGTTTGAATGAGAGCAAAAAGTGATGTTGAATTTCCAATGACCCCAGCTGTTTTCTCATTCATTTCATTTCTGTGTTTGGTCTTTCAAACCAACTTCACTCAAACTTCAGACTGACAACTTTTATGAAAAATATATCTCATATGACCTCATCTACATGAATATTTACTGGATTTTGAGTCTTATAATGTCAGAAAATGAACTTGTTTCACATAATCAAGACCAGTGCATTAGTCTGAAGTGAGACTAAAAACAAAGCCCAAAATTGTTAAAATATGTTATTCTATGGCTGAGTAAGGAAGAAAAACTAATTGTGGTCAAATTGACCCCAGAGAAACTTCAATTTAGCTTCTTGATTTCAGTCAAAATATTTTTTTTTCCTCTAAAAATTACACACACAATTGAGCACATTTTTAAATTATTTGTAAAGTACAGTGATAGTTACAGAGAGTTAAAGGACATTTTGAGGGTCAAAAATGCACATTTTTACTAAAACAAGGTCTATTGTCAATTTTTTATTTTTAATAAAATTATTTTGGTATCAGTACATTAGCCTGAAGTCAGGTCAAAATTATATAAAAAATGTTATTTTATGAGTTATAAGAGAACCAAATTGGGGTCAAATTGACGCCAGAGGAATTTCAACGTAATGTTTTTTCATACAATCCTTATCATACAATCAAAAATTTTAAAATTTTCATTACTGATAAAAATCATCAAAATGATCAAGTGTCTCAATTTTCAACCCATTTGATAAAGAGAAGATAGAGTTCTGCTGTGACAAAGTTATTTTTGGGATCATAAATGACCCCAGGACAACCCATGGGTTAAAGTGTTCACTGTGTGATGTCATCAGGTGGTACACACATGATGAGCCTCCTGATGTAAACCTCTCCTGATGATGTTATATGTTATAGAAATACTGACCGTTTCAAAGAGCTCCTCCATCAGCTCGTTCACCTCCTTCTCTGAAATACATAGACAAAATAATAATCAGCACAGTGGAGTTATACTTAAAGCTTTACACAAGTGTCTCATCAGTGTGTGAAGGGAACAAACAATGCAACACAATATCGCTAACTTAGTAAAGTGACAGAGGTGAGGCCATCGGCCCCTCAACAACACTCACACACCACATACAGACTATAACAGTCAAGTGCCTTGCCTAAGGACACAATGACAGAACTTAGTCCGGGAATCAATCCTCTGACCTTCGGGCGGAGGCACCACTGCCCTAACCACCGAGCCAGTGGACAGTAAGTGGACAGCAGTTGGACAATAGTTGGAGAATAGGTGGACAGTAGGTGACAGTAAGTGGACAGTAAGTGGACAGTAGGTGGAGAGGAGGTGACAGTAGGAGGACAGTAGGTGGGCAATTAGCCGACAGTAGGTGACACTGGTGACAGTAGGTAACAGTAAGTGGACAGTAGGTTGGCGATTAGTGGACAGTAGGTGGACAGTAGGTGGACAGTTGGAGGACAGTTGGAGGACAGTTGGAGGACAGTTGGTGGGCAGTTGGGGGCAGCTGGTGGGGAACAGGTGACAGTTGGTGGACAGTAGGTGACAGTAGGTGGAAAGTAGGTGACAGTACTCACTGGTGATCCTCACAGCTCTGTCGTCTCTGTAATCCTCCAGGTCTGGCTCATCTGCGTCCGCCAAAAAATTATACTCTGGGTCGTCCTCATCGTCTGCCTCCTCTAAGAAGTACACACACACATATACATATATATATATACATACACACATACATACACACACACATACACACACCCCCACACCCCCCCCCCCCACCCCCCCCCCCCCACACACACACCCCCACACACACATTATATATATATATATATATATATATATATATATATATATATATATATATATATATATATACACACACACAATTAAACCAAATGCCCTCCCACAGATGCACATCCACACCAGGGTCGGGGTCATCTTCATCATCTGCCTCCTCTAAACATATACAAGTATAAAGGATTAACCCAAATGCCTTCACTCACACACACCAGGGTCAGATATGCATATACAGAGGTGTAGGTGTAGATCCACACACACAGAGCCACAAAGTTATACTTGGGGTTGTCTTCATCGTCTGCCTCCTCTGACCACACACAGACACACACATCTAACACAGATGCCCTCCCTCTGACCACACACACACACGTTTAACCCAGATGCCCTCCCCCTGCCCACACACACGTCTAAATCAGATGCCCTCCCTCTGACAACACATATGTCTAACCCAGATGCCCTCCCTCTGACAACACATACGTCTAACCCAGATGCCCTCCCTCTGGCCACACACACACACACACACGTTTAACCCAGATGCCCTCCCTCCACACACACAAAACACACACACACATCTATTCCAGATGCCAGATTCCTTCCCTGAATCTCACCTTCCACGTCGGAGGTCATGAGTCCTCGGAGCCAGTCGGTCCAGTCCCGGTCCTCCTCCTGGTCCTGGGAGGATCTGGTCTCGTTGAAGTCCGGTGCGAGTTCTCGGAGCTCCGCCTCAAGCTGTCCCAGAGGAACATCCGTGAGCGGCCTCTTGGACCGGGTCCTCCGTGCCATCAGGTCCAAAGAAGAATTCTGCAGAGGCTGAGAGAAAACTGGGTCAGAAGCAGGACTAATGTAGGTCTGAACCAGAACTAAAGCAGGACTAAAGCAGGACTAACAGGTCTAAACAATAATATTGAAACCAAACTATAAAATAGAATACCAAATAGAATACCAAAAGTATTCAAAATCTAAAAAATATGAGTTGCAATAAATAAATGACAGAACACAACAGTTAAGTACTTAGTTTGAGTCTATAATGAATCATAGAGGTCATAGAGGTTCATAATTCATCCTTCTACTGCTCAAATCTCATTATAATGCAGAAAATTAGCAAAATAAATGTCCAATTAGTACAAAGAAAATGTACCCACAATAAATACTGACTCCCAAAGATTATTGTTCCATCTGTCATGTATTGATGTAAAGATAAGTCGATATAGTATTTATTGTGACAGGCCTAATCTGAACCAACACTAAAGCAGGACTAAAGCAGGTCTAAACCAGGTCTAAACCAGGTCTAAACCAGGTCTAAACCAGGTCTAAACCAGGTCTAAACCAGGTCTAAACCAGGTCTAAACCAGGTCTGAACCAGGTCTGAACCAGGTCTGAACCAGGTCTAAACCAGGTCTGAACCAGGACCAAACCAGGGGTCTAAACCAGGACCGAACCACGGGCCTAAACCATGGTCTGAACTCAGGGCTAAACCAGGACTAAACCAGGGTCTGATCCAGTACTAACCCGGGACTAACCCGGGACTAAACCGGGACTGAACCGGGACTGAACCGGGACTGAACCGGGACTGAACCGGGATCTGAACCAGGATCTGAACCAGGATCTGAACCAGGATTGAATCCATTCGTTAGAACCTAGTCTAAATCCGGTCGCTAGTACCTGGTAGAACTGCTCACAGAGGCTGTACTAGGTTTAAACTTGGTGTAAACCTGGTCTAGGTCTCACCTGGTAGGACTGTCCACAGACACTCAACTCCTCTTCGACAGCATGGAGTTTCTCGAGGAACGTGCTGTCACTCACACTCCTCCTGTCAATCAAAGGGCAAGGGAGCGGAGCCCTGGGGCTGTCACTCAAACACTGTATGGGCATGACTTTTGGTGGAGGGGGTGGGCCCATGGGCACAGGCTCGGTCCTCAGACGGTGAGAGAGGCTTCGAGATGTCTGAAGATGACATGAATATAAACTGTACAGTGTGTTATAATGAGTGTAATAATGCAGAGTGTGAAACAGCATCAGCATAAAAATGTGAGCGAATCGGGAGTTTTAATACTTAAAAACACTTTATGCTTCATAACCTCACATATTTATCTGTGGTAAATACATATGTCCTCTGTGTGTTCACTGTGAGCAGCAGGGAAAACAGCAGGTATTTGGACTTGGGATGAAATGATCTATCTTTTTCATTTCCGATTTAAATTTTGATACTATGGCTTTAAAACTATTGTGCTGCTCCATAATTATAGTCTATGACACCCATAGATCATTATGCTATAATTTGGACATTTTAAATAATAATATTTACCTAAAATGAAAAAAGTCAGCTGTATTCCTTGTTAGAAAACTGTGTTGCCCATTGGTGCCCAATGGTGTGTAAGGGGAGGTGATGTCGCCACAACAAAGCGCAGCATGCCATCAACTCCTCCAATAAATAGTTGCACATCACACTAGAGAGCAACAGATTTTTTTTCATTTGTACCAAAATGACTATGCAACGCAGCTGAATCATATGTGTATCACCACTTAATAAAGTAACATTTGAAAAAGGAAGTGCGTATGTCACAGTGGGTGTGTACTGGCGGCGGTAAAAATGGAGGTAGATCGGAGCAATGACATCTTGAAAATAAGCCATTAAAGTTACTCAAACATGCACAAATCGCTCCAAATACAACTTCTGGTAAGTAAATGGTGAGGGGAAACAACTTTAGCATGGTTAAAAGCTCTGAAAAGTCAGTTTTGCAGAATGCAAAATATCTGATATGCAAAAATAAGACCAAATTGATCCAAATGTGTTATGTAGATGATATTTTCCTACAAGTAATGACAAAACAATTTAAAAATAAAAATTCTAACATTTTAAGACTTTATGGGCCAACTACAACCTAATTAAATTGATTTATATCAGCTGAACTAGTATTTGGAATACCCGATCCGGCAATATTTTTCTGGATCAGCGCTGATAGCTGGTGCATCGGTGCATCACTAATTGGGACGAGGACTTCAAAATCAAACTCTATCTCAGTGGGGAAAAAATGCTGACATTTCAATAAAGAACAAAAAAGAGAAACACATTTGGGGAGTTTGTGTTTTGGAAAAATGACAAAGTGACATTTTTTTTGAAAGTCTACAGTCAGGACTGTGTCTGCAGCAGAACCTGTCCGCAGCCCCTGCACTTGCTACAGAGCCTGCACTTGCTTCAGAGCCTGCACTCGCTACAGCCCGTGCACCTGCCGCACCTGCCAGGGACTATTGGACTCGTCTCGGACTCTACCGCCTTGTGGTGAAGATGCCGTGCTCTCCAGGTCACTCTCCTGAAACGTCTGAAACACAAAACAGAGATCACATATGAACTGCAAGGGCAAGAGCACAAGGGCAGCAGCAGGAATCACACTCACACAACAGAAATACACAGGTGTAAAGCCAAGAGCATGAGGGCAGTTTGTTTAAAAAAAGTAAAGTTTATCTCACGTCTTCAGCTGTCTCATCCTCCTCATCTTCATCAGGTCGGTACTCTTCATCTGAGGAGTCTTCATCAGCCAGGGCCATGTCCACGAACTGAGGAGGCTAGGAAACAAGGAGACAAGGAGATAAGAAGAGAAGCCATGTCCACAAACTGAGGCTAGAAGGAAACTTGGCAAGGAGGAGATAGGTCCATGAATTGAGGAGGCGAGGAAACAAGGAGAGCAGACAAGCAGACAAGGAGACAAGGAGACAAGGAGGCAAGGAGATAAGTCAAGTCAAATGTATTTATAAAGCACATTTAAAAACAACCACAGCTGCTCAAAGTGCTGTAGACAGGCAATATTAAGTGTAAACAAAACCTGCGAAAACATGATAAAACAACAATACAAGTATCTTGCTCAGCTTGTGTTGAAAACAATGCAAACCAAGTTTTCAAGAAAGATTTAAAAATATTTAAGGTTTGGGCGGAGGAGGAGAAGAGGCGAGAGGAGGTTAGGAGTTGAGGAGGCGAAGAGGAGAGGAGAGATTAAGAGGTCAGGAGGAAAGATGGAAAAGAGCAAGGAGGTGAAGAAACAGAGGTTAAGAGGTGAAGAAGAAAGAAGGAAATGAGGTGAAGAGAAGAGGAGAGGAGGTCAGGAGGAGAGAGGAGGTGAAGAGGTGAAGAAGCAGAGGATAGGAGGAAAGGTGGGGTGAGAGGAGCAGAGAGGAGGTGAAGAGGAGGAGAAAGTGGACGGAGAAAGAAGGTTAGGAGATGAAGAGATGAAGGAAAGGAGCGAGGAGGTGAAGACTAAAGAAGGAAAGAAGAGAAGAGGTGAAGAGGAGAGAAAGAGAGGTGAAAAGAGGAGAGAGGATGTGAAGAGGAGGAAAAATCGGAGGAGAGACAGGAGGAGAGGAGCGGTTGCATTCAGACTAATGAGGTCGTACCTTGTTGGCGTTGTTTGATTTCTTTATCGGAGACAGATTCCAGGCTGGGATCACCTGACACAGAACAGCCAATCAGAGAAGACAATATAAACACCCGCCAATCAGAGGCTAATTGTCCTTTCAGGCATTAGTCATGAAAGTATAATCAGCTCTGAAGATGAAGTAAGTAAAGACTGTGTTGTGTTGTTTTGCAGTAGCCTGTGCTCATTTGTGAAAATTCTCCCATCTTCTACATTTCCACAATATGGGTGAGCATCTCCCACCTGCGTGACATCAGAAACGTGCATCGCATGGCCATTTCTGACCAATTAGAGCGATGTCAGATTGGAGCTAGAGCAGACTCAGAGCAAGACTAGGTTAAATCTTACAATGTTAACTTTTAGATGCATTGAGAATTTAAACATTTTTAAAAGTTCATGTTCAAGTTGTGAAAATAGAGATGAATCCCTACAAAATCCAACCTTTGTGAAAACTGTTGATGCCGCATCAGCCAAACAAGGGCAGTTTGAATTACCAAAAAATGCATTGGGCCCAAGCTCCTGAGAGTTGCAGTACCTATGCAACTACCACTAGTCGATCTGACCCTGGAACAGAGGGGGAGTCTCTTGTCCAGTTCTTAATATAGATCCATGGTTAGTTCATTTGACAGTGCAGGCTCCGAGGTCAAGGCTGGGACAATAAACAATAATAGAGATTATCAATATAAAAAGTTAGCAGATGCGAGTAACATAGCAACCAAAGAGCCAATCCGAAGAGCGGTTGTTGAAGGTAACGTCCCTTCCCACCTGCACTGCTGGTTTGGCAGGGGGTGTCTGTTATTAATGTTCATATCTTAATTTAGGGACAAAATAATGAAATAAAAACCCCAGAATCATGTAGAATGAGTTAAAACCTTAAGGTTAGAATGGCGAGGCTGACAGCAGCAATTACAGAGAAAATTACCATGATCTTTCAATTGAAGTGAATTGGAACCAGGGTCGATGGCGCTGAAGCGTGCCCACATTCACTTGTTTGGAACACAGTGGCTAACAGGATATGACTCAAGATATATACAGGATATGATCTTCACACAGCAGTGGTGCCACGTGAATTCTGGCAAAAGGTTTTGTCCCAAGTTTCTGAGCTGTTTTTCGGACTTGTGCTGCATTGATGTGCATTTTTCACCACATGAACGCAGCATTATTCATAATATTTACGTTTTTAGCCCTCTAACCTCGTACTCACCACGCCCTTTGATCTCTGACCCTGTACTCACCACACCACGCTCCACCACCTCCTTCAGCTTCGATCGTGTCATCTTCAGTTCCTGAAACAGTCACATGATCAGCTCCACGCTCTGATTGGATCTCACCTCATGATGTCACCACTCACAAAAGGAGGCGGGGCTTCTGTGTCATTGATCGCTGCCTTCATCATAGCCACCACATGTTCGTTTGTGATTACCTCCTGCAACAAAAGACCTGGTTCAGTCCCCAGTTCAGCCCCCGGTTCAGCCCCCGGTTCAGCCCCCGGTTCAGCCCCCGGTTCAGTCCCCGGTTCAGTCCCCGGTTCAGTCCCCGGTTCAGTCCCCGGTTCAGTCCTGCTATAGTTCTCACATGGAGGATGGTCTTGACGTTGGCAGCTGTAAGGTTGTGCTGTTTAGATTTGGTCTCCAGTGATTGGTCGAGCTGCCTGTCAATCTCAAGCTCACTCTCCAAAACCACGCCTCCTTCAGCTTCAGTTTGTTTCCTCCTCTTCTTTTTTGCCTTCACTCGACTCCCATCTGAAAAGAACTCAGGTTAGACAACACCTATACGTATAGGTATAGGTAAAATTAGCTCATTGGTCTCTGTGATGGTTTGGATATTGAGGATAAAGGCAGAGTGGAGAGAAGTGAGCTAACTGTCATAAGCCCAGAGAGGTGCAATGAAAAAACAAGTACCCAAGAGGTACAGCCAGGTGCCCATACCTGAAGCACTGGAAACTGCCAAACAAAGGCTCCAAGCCTTGGCCAGCAGTCTAAAGAGGTACACACGAAATAATGAAGCCAGACGAATAAACAGGCTGTTTGCAACACAACCGGCGAAAGTGTACCCTCAATGTCAGGGTAATAACACCAGAGCAGACCCACCAAGGCTGGAAACAAAACAGTATTGGAAAGGTATATGGGAGAAGGAGGCATCACATGACAGCGATGCACAGTGTCTGGTGACTCTGAGAGAAGACAACAGCAACCTTCCTGAACAGAATCCAGTCACCATCACAGTGGCACATCCAGGAAAGAGTCTCAGGCATGAAAAACTGGATCACACCAGGCCCTGACATGATCCACGCCTACTGGCTAAAGAAGCTCATTGCTCTCTATGAGGACCTGGCAGCACAAATGAACCAGCTGCTATTGGATGGGACTCACCCTGAATGGCTAACTGAAGGGCGTACAATACTAATCCAGAAGGATCCCTCAAAGGGTATTGTCCCATCCAACTATCGGCGAATAACCTGTCTCTCCAGAACATGAAAGCTCATGTCAGGCATCAGCGCGACTAAGATAAGTGGGCACATGGATCAATACATGAGAACAGCGCAGATCGGCATCGGCAAAGATACCAGGGGAGCCAAACATCAGCTCCTTGTAGACCGAACAGTCGCCTGAGAATGCAGAACCCGTAAGACCAACCTGTGTACTGCCTGGATTGATTACAAGAAAGCCTACGACTCAATGCCACACACATGGATCAGTGAAAGCCTGGAGCTGTACAACATCAACAGGACAAGAGCCTTCATTGCAAACTCAATGAGGTTGTGGAAAACCACCCTTGAGGCCAAAGGCAAGCTACTTGCACAAGTGACCATCAAATGTGGCATATACCAAGGAGACGCACTGTGTCCACTGCTGTTCTGCATAGGTCTGAATCCCCTCAGCCAAATCATCAGCAACACTGGCTATGGACACTATCTCAGGAATGGGACTACCATCAGTCACCTCCTCTACATGGATGACATCAAGCTGTATGCTAAGAATGAGCAAGACATTGACTCACTGATCCACACCACCAGGATTTACAGCACAGACATTGGAATGTCATTCGGGCTTGAGAAGTGTAGCCGGATGGTGACAAAGAGAGGGAAGGTAGTCCCCACAGAAGGGGTCTCCCTCCCAGAAGGGACAATAGCAGACATTGAGGACAGTTAAAAGCACCTTGTTCTCCCACAACTAAATGGCAACCTTGAAGAGGAAACAAGGAAAGCAGCCACGACCAAATACCTCTGACGAGTAAGGCAAGTCCTAAGGAGTCAACTCAATGGCAAGAACATGACCCAGGCAATAAACAGCCATGCCCTGCCAGTAATCAGATACCCAGCAGGAATCATAAGCTGGCCAAATGAAGAGATACAGACCACAGATGTTAAGACCCAAAAGTTCCTGACCATGCATGGCGGGTTCCATCCCAAATCCAGAACCCTGAGACTGTACGTGAGCTGAAAGGAAGGAGGCCGAGGACTAGAGAGCGTGAGAGCCACAGTCCAGGATGAAATATCCAAGATCCATATGTACATCAAGGACAAGGCCCCAACAGATGATGTGTTCAGCGAATGTTTGAAACAGTGGAGCGCAGAGGAAGAGGTGCTGGAGCAACCATCATGGAAGGACAAGCGTCTGCATGGGATGTACCACCGGGACATAACTGAAGTGGCTGATATCAAGAAATCCTACCAATGGCCTGAGAATGCTGGACTGAAGGACAGCACAGAGGCACTCATCCTGGCTGCACAGGAGCAGGCCTTAAGCACCAGAGCAATAGAGGCCCAGATCTACCACACCAGAGGTGTAGGCTGTGCAAAGAGGCCCCTGAGACAATCCAGCACATAACTGCAGGGTGTAAGATGCTGGCAGGGAAAGCATGCATGGAGCGGCATAACCAAGTGGCAGGCATAGTGTACAGAAACATCTGTGCAGAGTACGGACTGGAAACCCCAAGATCAAAGTGGGAAACACCTCCAAAGGTAGTGGAGAATGATCGAGCCAAGATCCTGTGGGACTTCCAGATACAGACTGACAGAATGGTGATGGCGAACCAACCGGACATTGTGGTGGTGGATAAACAACAGAGTAAAGCCGTTGTGGTGGACGTTGCAGAAACAAGTGATGGGAACATCAGGAAAAAGGAACATGAGAAACTAGAGAAACACCAGGGGCTCAAAGAAGAGCTGGAGAAGGCGTGGCAGGTGAAGGTATCAGTGGTGCTCGTGGTCATCGGAGCACTTGGGGCAGTGACCCCCAAACTGGAGGAGTGGCTACAGCAGATCCCAGGAAAAACATCAGACATCTCAGTCCAGAAAAGTGCAGTACTAGGAACAGCAAAGATACTGCACAGAACCCTCAAGCTCCCAGGCCTCTGGTAGAGGTCCCGAGCGTGACAAAGAGGGGATGAGACCACCAGTGGAGGGTGAGACTGAGATTTTTATCTTTATATATATATAATTTATATAAAAATTAGCTAAATGCCAGAATAATGAGAGAAGGATTTTTAAGACAATTTTTCTTTACTTTCTTCAAAGTCAGAAGTTTACATACACTACATACCATGCATTTAAACAATTTTGGAAACCCCCAGATGATGTTGTCATGTATTTTGAAACTTCTGACTGACAACATTTGAGTTAATTAGACACACACCTGTGGATGTATTTGAAGGCACACCTGAAACACACTACTTCTTTGTGCAACATCATGGGAAGGTCAAAAGAAATCTGCCAAGATATCAGGAAAAGAACTGTATACTTGGTTCATCCTTGGTGCAATTTCCAGATGCCTGAAGGTGCCATCTGTTCATTTGTACAAACAATTTTACACAACTATAAAACACATGGGAATGTCCAGACATCATTCTGCTCAGGAAGGAGACAGTTCTGTGTCCCAGAGATGAACGTGCTTTTGTCTGAAATGTGCATACCAGACAAAAGACCTAGTGAAGATGCTGGTAAGAGTGTGTCATTATCCACAGTGAAACAAGCACTGTACCAACATGGGCTGAAAGGAAGAAGCCGTTACTCCAAAAGAAACATAAAAACACTAGATTACAGTTTGCAAACATACACAGGAGACATGTCTTGTGGGTCTGACAAAACTAAAATTGAACTTTTTAGCCATAATGAGCATTGTTACAGTTGGAGGAAAAAGGGGGAAGCTTGCAAGCCTGAGAACACCATCCCCACAGTGAAATACGGGGGTGGCAGCATCATGTTGTAGGGTTGTT
The DNA here is from genome assembly GCF_009829125.3 of Periophthalmus magnuspinnatus. Lineage (NCBI taxonomy): Eukaryota > Metazoa > Chordata > Actinopteri > Gobiiformes > Gobiidae > Periophthalmus > Periophthalmus magnuspinnatus. Next base: position 28,521,399 of record NC_047136.2, read on the forward strand.
TTGCTGCAGGAGGAACTGGTGCGCTTCACAAAATAGATGGCATCATGAGGAAAGAGAATTATCTGGACTATACTGAAGCAGCATCTCCAAACATCAGCCAGGAAGTTAAGTCTTCTTAATGGACAATGACCCGAAACATACTGCCAAACTGGTTACAAAGTGCCTTAAGGATAATCAAGTCAATGTTTTGGCGTGGCCATCACAAAGCCCTGTTCTCAATCCTATTAAAAATGTAGAGCAGGCCTGAAAAAGCATGTGCGAGCAACAAACTTGGCTCAGTTACACCAGTTTTGTCAGGAGGAATGGGCCAAAATTCCTTCTAACTATTGTGAAAAGCTTGTGGAAGGAAATCCAAAACGTTTGACCCAAGTCATACAGTTTAAAACCAATGCTACCAAAAACTAATAAAATGTATGTACATTTCTGACTTTGAAGAAAGTAATGAAAAGTTGTCTAAAAAAAATCCCCTATTATTCTGGCATTTAGCAAATAGAAATAATTTTGGTAATCCTAATTAACTTAAAACAGGAAATGTTTAGTCTGATTTCATGTCAGACAGCGATTAAAAAAGTGTATCTGTCTATTTGTATAGTACATGTAAACCTGGGCATTTGAGGGATTAAACAGTTTTAAGGGCACATGGTAATATAAAAGAAAGTACAAACGTTTAATATTGAAAATCACATTCTATTGTCTAACCAAAGAGTGGTATTGGAAATAGTTTTGAGTATTGAGTCTATTCCTTACTATCAAAATTGAGTTTGAAATTTTAGTATTGCAGAAACACTGGTCTGGACAAGGTCTGAGCATCTGAACCAGTCTAGAAGAGAACTTGAATGGGTTTTGGACTGACCCATGGTGATGACGAGGCTTGAGTCAGTAGCGTCTTCTTCGACCAATAGGAACTCGTCCTCCTCATCTGTGGTCCCGCCCTCTGACGTTCGCAGAGGAGGTGCACTGTGGGAAAGTTTGGGGCGTTTTCGGGCAGGGTTCATTTTGGAGCATGACCTCTGACCTGAGGAGAAACGAGACAAGAAAGGTGAATGAGTGTCAAAGAATAGAACACGTGTGCTGAAAAACTAATCTTACATCAAGCAATTATTTATGCAGGTAATCATATGTGCTCTGCAAACAAAAAAAATTCCTTTCTAAGGAGAGCAAACACAAAACTAATTCCCTCACAACATTCTACTGCAGAGGTTAGAATGTGACATTGGAATCAGAGGGACCGCCCTCAAATGGTTTAAATCCTATCTATCACATAGGTACCAGTTTGTTAGTATAATCCAGAGCACCTCTCCCTGTTCTAAAGTAGCCTGTGGTGTTCCACAAAGATCTGTGCTTGGTCCAATCCTATTTACCCTGTATATGTTGCCATTGGGTAACATTATCAGAAAACATGGCATTAATTTTCACTGCTATGCTGATGACACTCAGCTGTACTTATCAATGAAACCAAATCAGACTGATCAAATAGATAAACTCAGTGCCTGTGTGAAGGACATCAAAACCTGGATGACCTTGAATTACCTGCTCTTAAATCCTGAAAAAACAGAGGTCATTGTCGTTGGTCCCAAAGGTCAAAGAGATTCTCTGTCGGACCAGATAATCTCACTCGACAATGTGAGTATTGCTTCTAGCCCTACTGTAAAAAATCTTGGAGTCCTATTTGATCAAAATCTCTCATTCACAGCCCATATAAACCTAGCTTGTAAAACCGCATACTTTCACCTGTGAAATATAACTAAAATTAGAAATATTTTACCTAAAAACAATGCTGAAAATCCATGCATTTGTTACTTCCAGACTTGATTACTGTAATTCTCTGCTCGCCGCCTGCCCCAAAAGTACTATAAGGAGCCTCCAATTGGTCCAAAATGCACCGGCCAGAGTCCTAACAGGAACTAAAAGAAGAGACCACATCAGTCCTGTACTAAAATATCTGCAATGGCTTCCTGTTGAGCTTAGAATCAAATTCAAAGTCCTCCTCCTGACATACAAAACCCTAAACGGTATGGCCCCATCCTATCTGCAAGATGCTATTGTCCCGTACCAGCCAAACAGAGCACTCTGCTCTCAGAATGCAGGACTATTAGTGGTTCCTAGAGTGTCCAAAAGTACAGTGGGAGGGAGAGCATTCAGTTACCAAGCTCCAGTGCTATGGAATCAACTCCCTGCTGATGTTAAACAGGCCCCCACAGTCTCTGTATTTAAGACCAGGCTTAAAACCTTCCTCTTCGGTATAGCTTATGACCAGGTTACTTAGTTAAAACCCCGGATAAGATAGGCTGCAGTAGGAGATAACTAGCTGGGGGAAGTATGGCAACCTGAGCACTATCCTCTGCTTTGTCCTATTTTCTCATCAGCAATGCTATTCACATGTTGTCCCCTGTCCCACTCCCCCTGTGGAGTGTAACTCTTTCAGATGCCCCGATGACAGCTGGACCCTCTCCTTCTCCCCGCCTGGCCCTCCTCCACCCGTCTGCCTCTCCTCCTCCTCGCCTGGCTCTCCTCCTCCTCGCCTGGCTCTCCTCCTCCTCGCCTGGTCTTCCTCCTCCTCGCCTGGTCTTCCTCCTCCTCGCCTGGTCTTCCTCCTCCTCGCCTGGTCTTCCTCCTCCTCCGCCCCCCTCCCTCCTCCTCGCCTGGCCGATTTTTCTTGTTTTGTCTGATTTTTCCTGTTGTTTGATTTTCCTGTTTGTTTTTGTGTGTAGGCAGCACGGTGGCTGAGTGGCAACACTCATGCCTCACAGCAAGAAGGTTTGGTTCGATCCCTGGGTCGCCCAGGCCTTTCTGTGTGGAGTTTTGCATGTTTCTCCCCGTGTCTGGATGGGTTTCCTCCGGGTACTCCGGTTTCCCCCATCAACCAAAACATGAACGCCCTTCAAGACAACTGTTGTTGTGATTTTGGGCGTTACAAAAATAAAATGAATTGTTTATCGTCAGCTTTTATGCATTTATTTCACTTCTCTGTGCCTCTACACTGTGTTTTAATCTCTCTTTATATCATGCATTGGGTTTCTCTAACATTAGATGTATTATTTACTGCAAATGTACTATTTTTTATCTTGATGCAAGTAAAATCAATAAACAGGAAACAACTGGGTAGCTTTTTTTGTGAAGCATATCAGTTCCAGATAGAACTCACATCACTGGAAATACAGTGATTTATTACAAGATGAAATCAGTCTTTGGGAAAAAGATTGCCAGCATGCTGTTTCGCGGAAGCATATCCAGTCCTGCCCCCGCAAGCTGGTCCCAGGTCCTGTGTCAGACCTGGCCTGGGGTCTATTACCAGCTAAATATTTCCACGGAGACACCATGGAAATGTTTTGCAGTATGCCATTAAACATATCTATCTTGCATAAATTCAAATACAACTGCTTTTATTACTTCCAACCTTGAAAAAAAAAAAATTCTTACTGTAAGCAGGGGTCACCTCTCCACAGGTCTGACCTCTCGATGGAGATAAATAAGTGAAATGGCAGACTGTGGAATATTCTAGGCAAATAACAATAACTTCCCCATGGAGATAAGCAGGTGAAACCCAGAAAAGTTACACATTGCAGCTTTATAGTTCAGATTTCAGTCTCTCTCAAATGTGAATGCTCCAGGACAGGCTTAAAATAACACCTATGACTGACTATGGGTTGTAAAGTATAAATCACTAAATCCAAGCGATTTATGTTTTATGTATCAGAGGACCACGCGCAGGTCCTTTGGATATCTAAATATGAACAATACCAATCTTAAATTAAAGTACATCTAAACTGTAATCTCACACATTTACAGATCATACACTCATACACATACAGAGTATTATCACGTCCCATAGTTGTGTTTTTTCACAAGTTTTGGCCGGTTTTCTGTGTTTAATCTTTACAGAGAGTCCAGTGTTTACAGTCAGTAGCATTAGCCGCCGTTAGCTCCGGAGGTTCACGGCTAAAGGCCAACACCGGTGTACGGCACAAAACTCACCCCGGGGACAGAGATAGAGCACGGGCCGTGGACCGCGTGAGTGTCCGATGTGTCCCTTGACCTCCGCAGACCACGGTACCAGACCCGCAGCTCACACCACTGATCTAGAACATAAAAATAAGACTATAATAATGTCTTATGATACTTCAGTTTACCGCCGCCGAGCTGCACTTCCGGGGTGAGCCGGAAGGCGCGTGACGTGAGGCGGAAAATCAAGAGACACACTTTTTATTATTTTATCTACTTTTATTGTATACATTTTTATGTATGAAACGTAGCTCTTTTTGAAATAACAGTTTATTAAGGTGTTTTTATTGACTAAGAAAAAATAGGGCTGACCATCAGAATCACTGTGACAAAGACGCGTTATCTTTGGTTGTACAAATTTTCTGAAGTTGTGCTCCTCTAAATCCGCTGTCCCTCTGTCCTGTTCACTTGAGTGGTCCTCTGTCCCCCTGTCCTCCCTCTTTCCTCCCCCTGTCCTCCTCCTGAGTATCCCCGGCTCCAAGAGCTGTGCGTGTTCCAGGCCGGACGGTGGCGGTGCTGCCCGGGATCCTCTGTCTGTTCTCGGCTGAAGAGCTCTAGCGCATCGGCGCAACTCAAACCAAGCCCCGAGAGCGAGTTCCAGAAGCGGACAAAGAGATTCACACATTCCCCTGAGACGCACCGAACCGGGACAGAACCACAGCCGGGACTGACCCGGAGCGAAGCCGCGGCCCCGGGAGCACAGCCCGAGCTCCGCCGCGCACATGGAGCCTTCCCCGGCCAAAGCCAAGCCCCAGGGCCGGCTGCTGCTGTCCACCCCGCTGGACGCCAAGGACGAGCTGGAGGAGGTAAGCCCGAGCCCGAACCTGACCCCGAATCTGCGGCTCTGTACCGAGCTCCGGGCTGCTCTGAGACGGACTGACTCGGGGTAGAGTCCGGCCGAACTTTATAAAACTTTTATCCTTTAAACTCGCTGAAATGAGCTAAAGGCTAACCGCTAACGGCTAGGTCCTCTGACAGGGATTAAGAGGCTCGACCCGGGTAAACCTCACGGCCCCGGGGTCGGGGGTCGGTCTGGACTCAGTACCCATCCTCGGGGCTTTGGAACTTGTTTCGGGTCAGAACAGAGCCGTGGCTTGGTCTCATGTCCCGGTTTTGCCCGGTTTAACCCTGGATGTTAGCCTAGCATGCTAACAGTAGTAAACAGACAGAAGCGTCAGCTGAAACACCCTAGAACTTCAAAGAGAAAAAGCTTTCCTCTTCAAAGTAAAAACTGTTATATCTCGTTATTGCAATTAAAATGGACACATGAAATGCAGCCTTTCTTTTAAAATACAAAAACAATACAACTTCTTCATAACATAACTATTTATAGACAGAACCTCTGGCATTTGATTTTCTGGGCTCCCTTTCTATTAGATAAATAAACACTTAAATCTTAGTTCATGTTTCTGTTATGGGGAGCAAATGTTCGAGGACTGTGTAGGGATAAAGATTTAGAAACAAAACATCTTGTCTTTCTGTGATAAATATAACAGATTTTGTCCATGTTTATGTTCTGCTGCAGAGGCTGGAGCGCTGTGTGGGGATCGTCCAGTCTCTGACAAACGGACTGTCAGAGCGAGAAGCCAACGATGCTCTCACCGCCAACGTAAGGGCTGCTTACCTATCTCACCTGCCATTCACGAGTACCTCATCTGTCCCTCACCTGCCTGTCACCTGTTGATTACCTGTCCCTCACCTGTCTGTGGTTAACTTGTTATGGTGTTCTTTACCTGTCTGTTGTTTACCATGTGTTATTTACCTGTTGTGTTACAGGAGTGTATGTCTGTCGTGTTGTTTACTTCTGTATCACTACTTTCACCTGTTGCATTGTTGTATGTTTGTTGTTTACCCACCTGTAGTTTACTTGTCTGTTGTTTACCTGCAGGGGTGTTTCTCTTTGACTTGCCTGTCTTTTGTTTCCTTGTATTTTGATTATCTGTGTTGTTTTCTTGCAGGTATGTATGTCTGTTGTTTCTCTGTATCTCTGTATTATGCTTTTCACCAGTTGTATTGTTGTTTTTACATGTATTGTATTGCAGGTGTGTAAGGGGCAGCAGCAGCACGAGGAGGTGTGTTTGGGTTTGTTTACTCTGATCCTCACGGAACCTACCCAGGCACAGAGGGTAAGTGCAACTGATACCGCAATTGATACTACAACTGATACTACAACTGATACTACAACTTTTACTACTACTACTACTACTACTACTACAACTGGCACCACTACTGATACTACTACCACTGTGACTATAGTTGCTCAGAGGCTACATTACACAGATAATTTTGAATATTAAGATCACATTCTGGTTTACAGTTTTGACCTGAAAGTGCTGATTCATAATAGTAAAAATAAGACATTTGTTTTTGTGTGTTGGCCTTCAGAGCTACAGAGACCTGACCCTGGTCAACAGAGACGGCATGAATATTGTTTTGGTCAAAATGAACCAAATCCTGATGGAGAAGTTCCTCAAACTGCAGGACCAGCCACGAACACAGGTCCAGTATACTCCTCTACATCTGTTACTGCCGTACTACCTTAACCCTATAAACCTGTACTTCCAGCCATGCACTGGGATCCAGCTTACACCTGAACACACTTATTACCTTAACTCTACCGTCAGTCACCCACGTAGGTCCTGTACACACCTGTACCTACCTGTACCTCCCGAACCCTGCACACCTGTACACACCTGTAACCCAACTCTACCTCCAGCTGCGCACACAGGTCCCTAACACCTGTACACACCTGTAACCCTAACCCTACCTCCAGTCACACGTGCAGGTCCAGTTTACACCTGTACACACCTGTAAACCTAACCCTACCTCTTTTATTTTATCTTATTAAGAACAAATAAAAAATTGCTTTTAATATTAATTTCCTAAACTCGACCAGTTCAGACTTTTAATAAGTGACATTCAATGCAAAAAAAAAAATCCTTTCAAACCCTGAATTCTGCTAACCTTAACCTACAGTTGAAACCAGATGTTTACGTACACTATGTAAAAAGACAGATGCAATTTCTTTTTTCTCACTGTCTGACATGAAATCAGACTAAACCTTTCCCGTTATAGGTCAATTAGGATTACCAAAATTATTTAATTTGCAAAATGCCAGATTATTGAGAAAGATGTTTTAGACAGTTTTTCATTACATTCTTCAAAGTCAGAAGTTTACATACATTTCATTAGTATTTCGTTCCATTGCCTTTAAACTGTATGACTTGGGTCAAACATATTGGATATTCTTCCACAAACTTCTCACAATAGTTGGCTCAGTTACAGCAGTTCTGCAATGGGCCAAAATTCCTTCCAAGTTTGTGGTCCGCCTTGCTCGCACATGCCTTTTCAGATCTACACATATATTTTCAGTAGGATTGAAATTAGGGCTTTGTGATGGCCACTCCAAAACATTGACTTTGTTATCCTTGAGACACTTTTTAACCAGTTTGGCAGTATGGTTCAGGTCATTGTCCATTTGGAAGACCAATTTGTGCCCAAGCTTTAACTTCCTGGCTGATGTCTTGAGGTGTTGCTCGAGTATTTCCACATAATGTTCTTTACTCAAATGTAACAATGCTCATTATGGCCAAACAGTTACATTTTTATTTCGTCAGACCACAGGACATTAACTAATAATTCAAAAATTAAGGTATTTGTCCCTGTGTGGATTAGCAAACTGTAATATGGCCTTTTTGTTTCTTTTGGAGTATTAGCTTCTTCCTGCAGAGGGGCAAAGTGCGTTCATCTCTGGGACACAGAACCCATTTCCTTCCTAAGCGGTGTGATGGCTGGACATTTCCATGATCTTTATACTTGTGTTTATTAGTTTGAACAGATGAATGTGGTACCTTCAGGCAACTGAAAATTGCACCAAGGATGAGCCAAACTTGTGCAAGTCCACAATTTTATTCCTGATATTTTGGCTGATTTTTTTTGACTGATGTTGCTCAAAGAAGCAGTGTGTTTCAGGTGTGCCTTAAAACACAACTACAGGTGTGTCTCTAATAAAATCAAATGTTGTCAATAAACCAAAAGCTTTCAAAGATACCATGTCATCTGGGTTTTCCCAAAGTGTTTAAATGCCTAGTAATCTTACTGTGTGAAATCTTCTGAAATTGTCTTAAAAACAATTAAAAAAATTGTCATTATTCTGACATTTAGCAAATATAGGTAAATTTGGTAATCCTAATTGACCTAAAATTTTGTGATTTCATGTCAGACAGAGAGAAAAAAGCTCATGTGTCTTTTTATATAGTGTATGTAAACTTCTGGCTTGATTTAGATTGTGTAGCTGTTGTTGTTTGTCATATGGTTGTATTGATTCTATTTTCAGATCGTATGACTACTGTCGTTTTTCTTATGGTTTGTGTTATGTTTGTTTCCGGATGGTGTGACTGCTGTACAGATTAGAGGAGACACAAGCACAATATGTCTGCTTTAATATATAGTTATAACCTCTGACACCCTTGAATCATTGTTATAATTTGCACATTTTAAATCACAATATTGATCTAAAATGACTTAATAAAAGAAACAAGTCCACTGACTTCACTTTAGAAAACCATAGGAGAAGACATGTACCAGCGACAGTACATGCCTACTGTATAGACTAGAATAGTATGTTGTTTCTTATGGTTGTATTGATTATATCTTCACAGATGGTGTGGCTGGTGCGTGAGCTGGTGAAGACAGGCGTGATGGGTGCAGATGGAGTCCTGATGACGCTGCTCAAGCAGATCGCAGGTCAGAAAAAACCTCTGTACCACAAAAATTTGACATGATCAAGGGGCAAGGGCCAGATTTCCCTATTGATTACATTGTAATTTCCCATGAAATATCCAAAATGTAAATGCACAAATGGTGAACCTGATCATTTCTATTAGTAACTAGACCCTCTAACTTGCTATATTTCAACAAAAGTCTGCATTAAAACCATATTAATTTTAGGTGCTCCCATCTGTATTACATATTCTTGGCCTGTAGGTTGTGATGTCATCTGAAACCCACTGTTTTGAAGCAAAGGGCTTCAGACCGGTGGTCAGTAGTAGATCATTCAGATGGGTGCACTTTTACATAGTTTGGATAGAGCAACCATACCTTTATAAAGACTTGGCACATATTAGGTCTGTATCACGATGCAATTTGATACTATAGAGCAGGGGTCGGGAACCTTTTTAGCTGAGAGAGCCAAAAAAGTCACATATTTTAAAATGTATTTCCATGAGAGCCATACAGTAATTTTTCTCTGAATACAACTAAATGTGTGAATTTTTAAACAAGATTTTAGAGTATAAGAAGTCTATGAATGTATTGTTAATATTTTTTTAAATAACATGATTTGGTTTACGTTTGGTAATGCATGCAAATTAGTGTTAATATTTTAATGTTAATAAATTATGTTTTATGTTAATATTTGATTTATATGTATAAGCTACACTTGTTTTATTGCATTAATGTTGATTTCGGAAAATATCTTAGGATTGTCATTATTGAAGTTTTTACGTAAATATGTTACCGTCACTTTAAGAGCGATAGCGCGCACGAGGGAAAACAGCATGAGCTGTGATGGGCTCGACACACGGGCAGCGACTAGCGGCAGCTTGTCACGTCGCGCTTTGTTCCAGAGCAGATCGCGAGCCTCCTACACGTCTGATTGGCTGTTTATTTGGAGGGAATTTTGAGGTTAATAGCGGTAGATGGGGAAAAAGACGCTAAAATGAAATCTGGGTCCACCTTATTCTGCAGCTTATTGTAAAAACCCTAAATAAATATATATATTTTTTAATGTTGAATCAGTCTTTAATACATTTGGTTATTAGCCTCTATAAATTTATCTGAATTAACAAATTCGCGCATGTTAACTTACTACTCATATTCACCCTGGCACCAACGAGTTCACAGGCAGCTGCTTTTTTTGATATATCTCGGTAGTCTCTTTGAGATGTCAAAAAGAATTGGGAAATCGGACACCGTGAGTAAAATTTTCTCCTCCATGTTTCTGAAGTGGACAGTGCATTGGCTCGCCAATCAAACTCTCGCTGATTGGCTGTTGTGCGACAGCGATAAAAGTTGAACATTTTTAAACTTTCATTAGTCGCGTCGCAGGCCCGCGTGTGCACGTCGACATGCACGAGCGCGAGGTTTTCACGTGCACGACTTTCGCTTGTCGCGGAGGTGAGAGAGACGAGCGATTTTCGCAGTGTCGCACAGGTACCATTGAAAATAAATGGAGAGCGAGCGACGTCGAGCCCATTACCTGAGGCAGCGCGTAAAGACGGAGCCAAATGGTTTTCTTACCGTAGTATTGTTTATTTTTAAAAATTACTTGATTTGATTACTTCTGTATTTATGTATAATTTATTCATTACTTATTGTGTTAACAAATATCAGCTAAGATTTATCTGAGAGCCAGGTGCAGTCATCAAAAGAGCCATGTCTGGCTCACGAGCCATAGGTTCCTGACCCCTGCTATAGAGGTTACAGTGGTAGAATTACTTGCATTTGATTAATTTTTTGGTAAAAAACTTTTTATGATCATTTGTGCCAATTCAGCAGGAGGCTTGAGGGCCAACAAAAATTGGTCTGAGGACCACATTTGGTCCCTGGATGTCTGGATTACACAGACAAGAGCATAGGACTAAAACTATGACTAAAAGTAGATATTTTTTGTCAAATAATTAAAATTCAACCTCAATGAAAGGAACAAGTGGAGACTTTATTTGTAAATTCTCCTCACCTTTCTCCTCATCTTGTGTCTCTGTTTCAGGAGGAGATGTCTCCAGTAAAAACCTGTGGTTGGCTGAGAGCGCCCTGGACATCCTCCTTGACCAAAAGTATGAATATTAGATCATTATTTTAGACTTTCATAAGGATGGTTTGAATATGGTGGGAGTGATTGCAGATAAAAAAAAATGCATGGATGACATCTAAAACCTCCTCAGGCATGTTTTTGATGAAGGAAAAAAATTCTAACATGGTAGAAAGCTCCAAAAAAGTACATTTTGCAGAATACCTCCAGTCAGTGTGCCCATATTTGTCTGAATACATCCTGTCCACAAGAAGTGGGTGATGAAGAGTGGGTTATGGTCAAATGTGTAGTATTATTTTTCTATATTTATTTTTGTTAAAGTGTTACAATATTTTGTCAACAAAGTGGTGTTAAAGAGCCGGATGCAGTTATGTTTTATATATAGTTGTTAAACTGAGTGTGTACATATGTCCTGTATATAGACTGTATGTATAAATGAACATCGTGTTAGCCGCTGCATTCGAAATAAGGGCATGGGCATGGGTGCGCTTTTGGCTCGATCGACTTTGGCTCCAATTCACTTTCTATTGAAAAAATGTGGCCCCTCTATACCTGCTACTGTCAGGCTTGTCATTATGACCTTCAATGTTAGTATTAACCGGTACGGTATTATATCCTGCTGTTACAGAGAGTGGGTGTTGAAGAGCGGGATGCTGATCTCCATGGCCGTGTACACCTATCTCAGACTCATCGTGGACCATGGAGCTCCAAACCTCCTGAGCCTCAGACAGAAGGAAGTGGACTTTTGCATCTGCATGCTCCGAGAGAAGGTAGTGAACTAGGACTAGACCAGACTAGACCAGACTAGACCAGACTAGACCAGACTAGACCAGACTAGACCAGACTAGACCCGGGGCTCAAGCCGGGGCTCAAGCCGGGGCTCAAGCCGGGGCTCAAGCCGGGGCTCAAGCCGGGGCTCAAGCCGGGGCTCAAGCCGGGGCTCAAGCCGGGGCTCAAGCCGGGGCTCAAGCCGGGGCTCAAGCCGGGGCTCAAGCCGGGGCTCAAGCCGGGGCTCAAGCCGGGGCTCAAGCCGGGGCTCAAGCCGGGGCTCAAGCCGGGGCTCAAGCCGGGGCTGAACCTTAGAATTAGGTGAACTTCGAGAGAAGGTACTAAACCAGGATTAGACGAGGACAAAAATAGATCTAAAGCAGGGACTAAAGCAGGGACTAAAGCAGGGACTAAAGCAGGGACTAAAGCAGGGACTAAAGCAGGGACTAAAGCAGGGACTAAAGCAGGGACTAAAGCAGGGACTAAAGCAGGGACTAAAGCAGGGATTTTCTTTCTATTTATTGTTCTTTTGCCACATATTTTTCTGTCTTCACTGTAGTTCATGGAGTGTGTAGTGATCGGCAGAGACTTGGTGCGTCTGTTGCAAAATGTGGCTCGGATCCCAGAGATGGAGCTTCTATGGAGAGACTTGCTCCACAGCCCCCAGAGTCTGAGCCCAGGGTTTACAGGTAAACCTACACTATCCATGATCATTTTATAATACTACCAAGGCACACACACACACACCCAGACTTTGAGTCCCCAGTTTACAGGTGAGATCATAGTTATGTCTATGGTTGAGACAACATTACTATATTTGTCAATCTGGTTAGATTTGTTCCTGGTTATAATCACGGTCTCTCTTTGGTCGCTGATGTGGTTATGATTCCGGTCTAACTCTGCTCTCTGGTCTAGTCATGATCCCAGTATAAAACTGGAGTTAAACTGGGATTATAACCAGAGAGTAACTAGTCTGATTCTGGTCTCTGTCTGGTCTCTCTCTGGTCCGGTTATGGTTCTGGTCTCTGTCTGGTCTCTCTCTGGTCTCTCTCTGGTCTCTCTCTGGTCTGGTAATGGTTCTGGTCTCTGTCTGGTCTCTCTCTGGTCTGGTTATGGTTCTGGTCTCTGTCTGGTCTGTCTCTGGTCCGGTTATGGTTCTGGTCTCTGTCTGGTGTCTCTCTGGTCCGGTTATGGTTCTGGTCTCTGTCTGGTCTCTCTCTGGTCCGGTTATGGTTCTGGTCTCTGTCTGGTCTCTCTCTGGTCCGGTTCTGGTTCTGGTCTCTGTCTGGTCTCTCTCTGGTCCGGTTATGGTTCTGGTCTCTGGATTGGTTATGGTTCTGGTCTCTGTCTGGTTTCTCTCTGGTTTGGTTATCGTCTCTGGTCTCTGGTCTCTTGTCTCTTGTCTCTTGTCTCTTGTCTCTTGTCTCTTGTCTGGTTATAGTTCTGGTCTCTGTCTGGTCTCTCTCTGGTGTGGTTATAGTCCTGGTCCCTGGTCTCTCTCTGGTCTGGTTATAGCCCTGGTCTCTGTCTAGTCCCTCTCTGGGCTGGTTATGGTTCTGGTCTAACACTAGTCTGTCACTGGTCTGGTTATAATCCTTGTCTAACCCCGGTCTTTGGTCTCAGGGATCCTGCAACTGCTCACGGCTCGTACCTCCAGGAAGTTTCTGGCCTGTCGTCTCACGCCGGACATGGAGACCAAACTGCTCTTCATGACCTCTAGAGTAAGTACTAAAAATACTGCTGCAGTACAAGTACTACAGATACTACAGTACTGCTCTTCAAAAGTGAGTACTAATAATACTACAAATACTACAGATCTTACAGTAGTACGCTCAAACGGGTGAGTACTATAAATACTGCTACCCTAGTACTACACATACTACAGTACATGTAGTACTGCTTTTCATGACCTTCAGAGTGAATACTACAAATCCTATAGTCCACGTAAGAATAACAGAACTTTGTCCACAGATGTTCCAGATGTCTGGACTCTGAAAACTGTAGTCTGTGTGTGAGAGGTTTAGATTGGCAGCAGCATAGACAGCAGTACTTTTACTGTAGTACACTGTTCCTGTGGTTGTTACAGAAGCGTGTATATGATGTTTTCCCTCAAGCCTAGTTTGGTCAGCAGATGCGGCACAAGGGCTGGTTCCAGAGACAGTACTGTAGCTGTAGGAGATATAGTACTGTGTTTATAATTGCAACTGTAGTGTATATATGTGTTTTTAGGTGCGGTTTGGTCAGCAGAAGCGGTACCAGGACTGGTTCCAGAGGCAGTACCTGTCCACAGCTGAGTCCCAGTCTCTTCGCTGTGATCTCATCCGGTATATCTGTGGAGTGGTGCATCCCTCCAACGAAGTCCTGAGCTCAGACATCCTCCCACGCTGGGCTATCATCGGCTGGCTCCTTACTACCTGCACAGTAAGACCCATACAACTATGACTGTACTTCTACACCTGTACACCTGCACCGTAAGGACCACTACACACCTTTACTACTACACCTGCACCAGGAGGCTCACTTTAGTGATGATGGCTCTGGATGTCTGAGCTATACACCTGTACTACTACACTTGCACACCTCCTCTACTACACTGGATCAGGAGGCCCACTGCTCACCACCTGCACGGAAATGACTACTATACACCTGTACACCTGTACACCTGTACACCTATATACCTATATAGTTGTGCACCTGCACTAGGCGGCCTGCTTTAGCTCAGACATCATTCCATGATGGGCCATCGGATGGCTCCTCACTACCTGCACAGTAACACCCATACTACTACACCTGTGCTACTAAACCTATGGTAGTACGCCTGTACACCTATGCACCTGCACCAGGAGGCCCGCTTTAGCTCAGACATCCTCTCTCACTGGTGCATTGTTGGTTGGCTGCTTACTACCTGCACAGTAAGTAACTACTGTACATCTGTACTTGAACACCTGCATGAAGAGACCCAACTTCAATGTCCACATACAAAGACACAAGTATTTATGAAACTCCTACATGTAAACATGCCTGTGTGTGTGTCCATATATAAACACGTATGTGCTTGTGTGTTCAGTCAAATGTGGCTGCGTCAAACGCCAAACTGGCCCTGTTCTACGACTGGCTCTTCTTCAACCCTGAGAAAGACAGCATCATGAACATTGGTGAATATAACGTTTATATTTCAAACTAATATCTTACACATCTGTACACATGTAAGCATACAAACCCACACACAGGGACAGCATTATGAAAATTGGTCAGCATAACATTTATATATAAATAAGTAAACGTCTCTAACACATGTATATTAACCCAAGCACCGAGACAGTATCATGAACATTGATGAATATAATACCTCTATAACATACTGTAATATTTAAACTAGTATCTCTAACATACCTGTATACGTGTATTTTTACCAAACACAAGGACAGCATCATGAAGATCTGTCAATTTAAACACATCTGTGCATATAAAACTAATGTCTGCCCATATTTTGCAACATGACTTCTGTCTGACTTCTGTCTGACTTCTGTCTGACTTCTGTCTGACTTCTGTCTGACTTCTGTCTGACTTCTGTCTGACTTCTGTCTGACTTCTGTCTGACTTCTGTCTGACTTCTGTCTGACTTCTGTCTGACTTCTGTCTGACTTCTGTCTGACTTCTGTCTCAGAGCCGGCGATCCTGGTGATGCACCACTCCATGAAGCCTCACCCTGCCATCACTGCCACTCTGCTTGACTTCATGTGCAGGGTCAGTCTCTAAGGTGTTCCACAGTGTGGCATTATGCATATCTTGCTCTGTCACATTTCTTTCTCTTCTAAATCATCCCTTACTTCTTCCCTCCTTTCTCCCCATCTACTTCTTTCTCACCTCTTTCTCTCCTCTCTCCTTTCTCTCCCTGTCTCCTTATTTCTCAAAATCATTCTCACTTCTTGCCCCTCTTGTTCCTCCTCTCCCCCTCTCCCCTTTCCTTTCTTTCCTTCCAGATATTCCTCACTTCCCCACCTGCCTGTCTATTTCTCACGCGCTCACTCTTCTATTCTTCCCCCTCCATCCTCTCTGTCTCTCCTCTTTCTCTCTTTTTCTCTCTTCTCTCTCTGCCTCTCTCCTTTTCAATCCTCTCTTCTTTTTCTTCTTTTAGATCATCTCTCACTTCTTCCCTCCTCTATTTCTCACTCCACTCTTCTTTGTCTTCCAGAGCATACCTCTCTTCTTCCCCTGTCTCCTCTCACTCTCCCTCTCTCCTTCTCTCTCTCACTTCTCTCTCTCATTCCTTTCCTCTTTGTCTTCTTTTTCAGATCATCCCTCACTTCTTCCCTCCTCTGGAGACTCAGGTGCGTCAGGGCGTTCTGAACTCTCTCACCTTCATCATGGAGAAGAGAGTCCTGGCGTGAGTGTTATTATTTAACCCTATTGTGTGTATATCTCAGGCACTTTGCTCCTATGTTTATACCTGTGTTATACTCTTGTCTCTTGTATTCCAGGCACTTGGCCCCTCTATTCGATAACCCCAAACTAGATCGGGAGCTCAGGGCCATGCTGAGGGACCGGTTCCCAGAGTTCTGCAGCGCCCCCTCTCCCCCCACTGAAGGTACTGCTTTGTCCTACTGTCTTCTGTTCTCTCTCCTAGCCCCTCATTTCTTAACGTGTAGCCTCCCTTTTTGTCTCCTAACTCCTTATTTCTTCTCTTCTCATCTCATATCTCCTTGTCACCTAACCCCTTGAATTCTTGGTTTCTCTGTCCTCTCTTCTCCTCTCCTAACCTCTCATCTCCTTATTTCCTTGTCTCCTCAATGAAGTGTGAGTACTCTTCTCTTCTTCTTGTCTCCCTCCTAACCCCTTGTCTTCTTGTCTCCTAACTCCTCATCTCTTTGTGTTCTTGTTCCTAACCCTTTATTTCCTTGTGTCCTCAGTGAAGTGTGAGGATTCTTCCCTGTTGGACTCTCACCTTTTGGACAAAGATGAGACGTGTTATGACAACACAGAGGCCGCGTTTTCTGACGACGAAGAGGAGCTCAGCACTAAAGGTACAATTACTATTATTAATACTGATAACACTTTTACCACTGCTGCAGTACTAATACAGTCCTTTAGTACAATCAAGGAGGATCCCCGCACTAAATACACTATGCTCTCTAATATTACAATAATACTTTACCACTTTACTATAACTCGTTCTGTTGCTTGGGTCTGGCCTGATCTTAAATCAGACCTATTCTGCAAAACCTTTCAGAGCTTTTAAACATGTTATAGTTTATTATCAAGACTCCATTTTGCCGATGAACCCCTGTTTTCACCTCCACCAGTACACGGCCACTGTGATGTGCTTGCGTTCGTCTCCAATTTTATTTTCTCATGATACACGTAGGATTCGGCAGTGTCACATAGTCATTTTGCTACAGTTGGGGGGAGGAATCTGCTGCTCGCTAGTGCAGTCTGCAGCTATCCATAGAAGGCGGCGACAGCATGTGGCGCTTTGTTGTGATGATGTTTATGGCAACTTCGACTCCCATTGGACACCACATGGAAGTCAGGAGACTCTTAATATTAGTCAGTAAAATGTCCAAATTATAATATAATGATCCACGAGTGTAACTGTATAACAGACATATGGACAATAGGCCTACTTTAAGCATGATGATGATGATGAGTCAATCACGTCACAGGGAAGAAGCGCGAGTTCCGGTTCCATCCAATCAGAGAGGCCGTGGTGGAGGAGCCTGCTGACATCACACCCTGGCTTGACCAATTGGAGGACAGCATGAAGGACAAAGTGCAACAGCTGCAGAAGACCAGGTACAGGGTACATGTGACATGACTGGTCAAAGGTACAGGGTCATGTGACATGACGGGTCAGGTTTTCATCATATTAGATGTAATTAATTTGTCTTTATCATAATGTATTCTATATTATATTCAATTCAATTTATTTTTGTAAAGACCAGTAATGATCAGTCGCCTCTTTGGGCTTAAAGTAGAACTAAGTAACTTAAGAAGTAGTGCTCCCCCTACAGGTCGTAAACAAAAAACACAACAAGATGTCTCAAAGTAAAATAACATTACCCACCATTCTTATACATGATCCATCTTGTAAATATATTGTGTACATGCTCTGTGAGGCTTGACACTGGTAATGACAGTGACACCACTGTCATTGTCACTGTCAGATGTGGTTTGAGTTTGCCAACGTTTATAACTATAACCAGAACACAAAGTTGTTGAAAGTAAATACAGCCTCAGACTCAATCAGGATTGACTGACAATCCTGATTGCCAACAAAGAACACATGAGCAATAACATCGGCAGCTCTGCGTCACCCTTGCACCCTTCTTTCCTTGAGCTTCCCATTCCTCAAACACCATTGATTTGCATGTGAGCTCTGGCCCTGTTCGATTCACGTTTTCTTGTCCTTGCGTCAAAGGCTTTGTCTGTTTTTTAGCTGTGCCAGGGCTGATACCTCACAAATGAACACTGGACATTTATTCTTGCAGTGAAGTGTGGACAGTGCTGGTAAGGGGTGTGTCGCTAGCTCTGTTACCTGTGTGTATGTTGAGGTGCTGTAAAGCAATTTGTCTATCGCAAGAACGAGAACAGACTCCCAAGAGTTGACCGTGGGTCGGTGGCAACAAAGTTGTATGTCTGTTTTTTCCGCTCAGAGACAGCTGCGAGAGACAGAGGACCCTTCAAACACTCCAAAATCATCTTTGTAACCACCAGTGGGACATTAAATAAGTTAAAAAATGTTACTTGGTTTTGCTTTAACAGGATCAATGTTTTAACCAACAGAAATCCAACAGTGAAACAGACATTGGCCAGTGACAGACATTCATGCATAGAAAACAAGCAAATGGAGAACTGTCCCAGAACTCCCCTATCTTTAGACCCTCCATCTTCAGGAAAAGCAAACAAACAAAAAAAACAAAACTGTAGGCATATTTAAACATTTTGATTGCCATTCACCTGATCACCAAAGTGATGTAAATCCAGGAGCGTTGGCGCCAAAGTCAGCAAGAGGTAGCAACCAGCGGAGAGAATTTTGTCTTTATGGATTTGGTTGTTGCTGGACTACTATAGTTTAAGTCCTACTACATATACCAGTAACTATATCTATAGCTCAGATTCTATGTAAGGTCTATGTGATCTATGTATTCTAAGGCTGTGTGTTTGTTTCAGTGACACAGAGACTCAGTGTGAAGTGATGCAGGAAATCGTCGACCAGGTCCTGGAGGTAAGAGCGCCCCTACTTTCATCTTCTGTCACCCACACTCACCTACACTTGTCTGCTGTTTGTCTCCTCTCACATGTGTCCTTGTCTCTTCACATTTCTCTTTGTCTCCTCTTTTGCCCCCTAATCCCTTGTTTCCTTCTCTCCTTCTCTCCTTTCCTCTCTTGTTTCCTGAAGATAGGAAAGGAGAGAAGCCTTTGGCTTTGGCCTGTTTATTTCCTCTTGTCTCCGCACACGTCTCCGCACACGTCTCCGCACACGTCTCCGCACACGTCTCCGCACACGTCTCCGCACACGTCTCCGCACACGTCTCCGCACATGTTTCCTGTCCACATATGTTTCCTCTCATGTCTCCTAACCCCTTGCTTCCTTCTGTACTCTCTTCAGGATGACTTTGACCAGGAGCAGATGTTGGCTTTGGCCTGCTGTTTGTCGGAGCTGTTTAAGGAGCACTTCAGAGGAGACGTGTTACCGGACGAGATCACAGAGGAGTCAGTACTTTTAATACTATTATTACTTCTAGTACTATTACTATACTATACTAATCTGTGGGGTTAGTCCTGGTTTAGTCCTGGTCTAGACCCCGTTTTAGTCTTGGTTTCAAATCTGTTTTCTCTCCAGGTCTCTAGAAGAGTCTGTGGGGAAGCCCGTGTGTCTGATCTTCAGGAACCTAGTACTGATGCAGGAGGACAACAGTGGCTTCTCTGTGCTCCTCGACCTCCTCGCAGAGCTGTACCAGAAACAGCCCAAGATTGGATATCACCTGCTCTACTACCTCAAGGCCAGGTGAGGCTTATACTGCGCTTAGGCCGCGCTTTGGCCCGCGCTTTGGCCGCGCTTCGGCCACGCTTAGGCCACGCTTAGGCCGCGCTTTGGCCGCGCTTTGGCCGCGCTTCGGCCGCGCTTAGGCCGCGCTTTGGCCTAAAGGGGTGTGGTTATTATGGTCTTGTTCCTGTATTTTGCAGTAAAGCGGCAAACGGGAAGATGCTTCTGTATGAGTCGTTTGCTCAGGCCACAGCGCTCGGTGACCTCCACACCTGCCTCATGATGGACATGAAGGCGTGTCAGGAGGATGATGTGAGACTACTGTGTTTCCTCACACCTTCAATCTATACTGAGGTAAGTACTACAGGAGGGCATCTGATACAATCTGACACACCTGTTTAATGATGGACATGGACAAGGCCAGGAGGATGATGTTAGAGTGCTCAATTTCCTCTCCCCATCTATATACATAAGTACTGTAATGGAGGGTATCCGAAACTATCTGACACACACGAGGGCATCTGTGTTAAAAGGCCCACGTGAGGCTGCTTCCTCACTCTGCTTTACTACTCTACTTTTATACTGAGGTAAGTATAAATCTAGAGTAGTAAAAGGCATGTTTGTTAGAATGAATGTGCTAAACTCCTCTGTAGTTTCCAGATGAGACTCTTCGGAGCGGGGAGCTGCTCAACATGATCGTGGCTGTGATAGACTCCACTCAGGTACGCCTCCTGCAGGACCACACCTGTCACTGTGGGTCACACATTTTGAAGTATGATTATATTTCTGAAGAGAATACAGATAAAAATAATATTGAAACTAATGTATGCCACTGACTAAATAACTCTGAAGTAGAATTGTCCCAAAAAAAAAAACATCCATCCATCCATTTTCTTCCGCTTATCCGGGGCCGGGTCGCGGGGGCAGCCGTCTAAGCAGGGACTCCCAGACTTCCCTCACCCCGGACACGTCCTCCAGCTCCTCCGGTGGGACCCCAAGGCGTTCCCAGGCCAGCCGAGAGACATAGTCCCTCCAGCGTGTCCTGGGTCTTCCCCGGGGCCTCCTCCCGGTGGGACATGCCCAGAACACCTCCCTAGGGAGGCGTCCAGGAGGCATCCTGAGTAGATGCCCGAGCCACCTCAGCTGGTTCCTCTCAACATGTAGGAGCAGCGGCTCTACTCCGAGCTCCTCCCGTGTGACCGAGCCCCTCACCCTATCCCTAAGGGTGCGCCCGGCCACTCTGCGGAGGAAGCCCATTTCAGCCGCTTGTATCCGCGATCTTGTCCTTTCGGTCATTACCCAGAGCTCATGACCATAGGTGAGGGTAGGAACGTAGATTGACCGGTAAATCGAGAGCTTCGCCTTCCGGCTCAGCTCCTTCTTTACCACAACGGACCGATACAGCGACCGCATCACTGCAGACGCTGCACCGATCCGCCTGTCAATCTCCCGCTCTATCCTTCCCTCACTCGTGAACAAGACCCCGAGATACTTGAACTCATCCACTTGGGGCAGAGACTCTCCACCCACCCAGAGAGAGCAAACCACCTTTTCCTGGTCGAGAACCATGGCCTCGGATTTGGAGGAGCTGATTCTCATCCCAGCCGCTTCACACTCGGCTGCAAACCGCCCCAGTGCCTGCTGCAGGTCCTGGCTCGAAGAAGCCATCAGGACAACATCATCTGCAAACAGCAGAGATGAAATCCTGTGGTTCCCAAACCAGACCCCCTCCGGCCCCTGGCTGCGCCTAGAAATTCTGTCCATAAATATAATGAACAGAACCGGTGACAAAGGGCAGCCCTGGCGGAGTCCAACATGCACTGGGAACAGGTCTGACTTACTGCCGGCAATGCGAACACAGCTCCTGCTCCGGTCATACAGGGACCGGACAGCCCTTAGCAAAGAGCCCCGGACCCCATACTCCCAGAGCACCCCCCAAAGGACACCACGAGGGACATGGTCGAATGCCTTCTCCAGATCCACAAAACACATGTGGACTGGTTGGGCATACTCCCATGAGCCCTCGAGGACCCGATGGAGAGTATAGAGCTGGTCCAGTGTTCCACGACCAGGACGAAAACCACACTGCTCCTCCTGAATCCGAGGTTCGACTATCGGTCGAATTCTCCTCTCCAGTACCCTGGAATAGACCTTACCGGGAAGGCTGAGGAGTGTGATTCCCCTGTAATTGGAACACACCCTCCGGTCCCCCTTCTTATACAGAGGGACCACCACCCCGGTCTGCCATTCCACAGGCACTGTCCCCGACCGCCACGCGATGTTGCAGAGACGTGTCAGCCAAGACAGCCCCACAACATCCAGAGACTTGAGGTACTCAAGACGGATCTCGTCCACCCCCGGAGCCTTGCCACCGAGGAGCTTGCCAACCACCTCAGTGACTTCAGCCAGGGTGATGGACGATTCCGCCTCTGGGTCCCCAGTTTCTGCTTCCTCCTTGGAAGACGTGACAGTGGGATTGAGGAGATCCTCAAAGTATTCCTTCCACCGCCCGACAACATCCACATTTAAAATGTAATAAATAAATAAATAGCAGAATGAAACACTTTAGTACATAGTTTGTGTCTATAATTAGTTATATATTCAACCCTCTACAGCTCAAATCTAACCATAGAACAGAAAAAAAGTTCTAAAAGTTAACCAGTATATAGAAAAAGAGGCATAATAAATATTGACCCGAAAATAATGGTTCCATTTGTTGTGTGCTGGACGATAACTCGATATAGTAATTATTGTGACAGGCCTACTGGTCACCTGTACCTGCAGGAGCTGTACTTATTGTGTTATAATAATAAGTGTTATAATATTGGCTCAAATATTTTTTGTATCTGAACAGCTGCAGGAGCTCATGTGCCATGTGATGATGGGAAACCTGGTGATGTTCCGGAAAGATTCTGTCCTCAACATCCTCAGTGAGTTTGGACTTGTGACCTCTGACCTCTGCTGTCTCATTAGAGTGGACCTCATTGTGAATACTGTCAGCTCTGACCTCCTTAGAGACCATTAGAGTTATTTATACCCTGTTATACCGTGTAGTACTGTGGTGATGGGTGTATATGTGTGTTCAAACATTTAGTCATGGTGAATACTCTGTACTGTTTTACTGTATTAATCCTCTGACCTCTGACCCCTTCCTGACCTCTGACCTTCTCTTGATCTCTGGTTTCAGTCCAGTCCTTAGAATGGGAAACGTTTGAGCAGTACAGCACATGGCAGCTGTTCCTCGCCCACAGCATTCCGCTGGAGACCATCATCCCCATACTGCAACATTTAAAGTATAAAGGTAATTACTACTACTACTACTGCACTTGAAGATGTCGTTCCCAGTACTGCAGCATCTAAAGTATAAATGTAAAAAGAAGTACTACTGCTACTACAGCAGCACCTCAAGTATAAAAGTAAGAAGTACCACTGATATTACTACTACTGCTACTATTTACTACTTCTCCTCCTCCTGCAGTATTGGAAGTAACTTGATATTTGTTACATTTTCTTTGTTCCAGAACACCCCGAGGCTCTGTCATGTTTACTACTGCAGCTGCGAAGAGAAAAGTAAGAACCAATCACAGAAAAGAACGCAGAGATAGGAGCCAATCACAGACAAGAACACAGAGACGGGAGCCCAACAGAGATAAGAACAGAGATGGGAACAGTTTAGTTTATTAAAAAATCTACAGTAAAAACCTTTTGAAGCAGTCCTCCAAGGTTAATGGAGAGACAGATTCATAGAACTGAAAACCAAACAGGGACTGCACTTGCCCACTCATGTCTATTACTGTGTGCACTTGAACTATTCCAGCTTCTTTATCATACCCCCTTTTACTCTCTCTCTCCCCCTCTCCCTTCCCTCCCCTCTCTTTCCATCCTCTCTTCTTTCATCTCTCTCTTTCTCTCTCTCTCTCTCTGTCTCTCTCTGTCTCTCTGTCAGACCTTCAGAGGAGATGGTGAAGATGGTGCTCTCTCGCCCGTGTCACCCCGAGGACCACTTCACCACCAGCCTCCTGAGACACTGGGCCACGAGACATGACGAGACGTTAGCAGAACATATAAAAGCTCAGCTCATCAAGAACAACAGCCAACCACGCAAGAGACAGAGGTCAGGACTGAACCAGGACTGAACCAGGACTGAACCAGGACTGAACCAGGACTGAACCAGGACTGAACCAGGACTGAACCAGGACTGAACCAGGTTTGAACCAAAGGCCTATTCCCTGAAGTTGAACTTGTCCTGGATAAGTGTCCGCATAAAGTAACCCTTGAGCGCCTCTGGATATGGTGAGTTGTGGTATGGTTATACCACAACTCACTCTGTCAACCTTAGATTTTCTGAAACACTAGCATTAGTTTTAATAGTATTTACAGTTTATTGTGTCCCAGTTGCCACAGTAGCAGGAGGGTTGTAGTAGTAATTATAGTAGTAGTACTAATGCTACTTTGGGTTTTTCTCAGTCTTCGCAGTAGCAGCAGCAAACTGGCTCAGCTGACTCTGGAACAGATCCTGGAGCATCTGGACAACCTCCGACTGAGCCTCTGTAACGTCAAGAACAGCTGTAAGGTTTATTTAAACACACTATTAAAGGGCCCATAGTACACAACTTTCCCATCTGTTATAATGTTGTTTCCTCATCACAAACATACTAGAGGTAAGATCGGGCCTAAAAAATCCAGCCCGACCCGACCCAGGCCCACGGGTATTAAAGCCCGACCCAGCCCGAGCCCGACCAATTAACTTGATTTGCAGGCCCGAGCCCGAAGCAAACCCGAAATTTCATATTTTATTTGTGAGGATAAATAAAAAAAATAAAGAACCAAACAAAGTTAAACATGCGTAAAAATAAGCCTAGTAATAAAAAATCTTCGCCACTAAAGGTACGTTCACACCGGTGCGTCAGGTGCGTCGCGTTCACATGCAAAGTCAATGGTGAACGCGCGTCTTGACCACGCTGCGTTTAACACGCGCGTCCACCATTGGCTTTACATGTGAACGCGACGCACCTGACGCACCGGTGTGAACGTACCTTAACTACTGAAAATGGTCTAAGGTCCTGACAGCAAAAGTCCACGCACTTGTCTGTGATGGCCTGCTTAGCGCGAAGAGGTGCGGTCTTTGGGACAAATGATAATATAGATGTTTGACGATCATCACTTTTGCCAGTACAGCTGTTTAAATGCCTGCTCAGTGTCGAGGTGCCAGTCTTTTTGCTCTCGTATGAAAGCAAAGCGCCACATTTACTACATTCAGCGAAGCCAACGCAAGTTTCTGTAGCATTTTCAACAATCAATTTGAAGCCACACCTCACTCTTGCCGGTGCGTGTTTGCCTTTTCAGTTCCCCTGTCTTTAGTTTATCCTTTACTTCTTGCTGCTCCATATCAGCGATACCAGGTCTAAATAGATGCGGACTTGCGGAGGGGAAGAGGGGGCGTTCACGTGCGCAGAGTATGCTCTGGCTCTGCGGCTCCTGTTTAGTAGTTAAATAGCAATTACCTTACAGCGCCTTCTCTGTTTTATCCAAATTATTATTTTTTTTATAACAAGTATTCCTAAGTTTAGTATCCACACATCGTTTTAGTATACATTTTTATAAACATATTTATTTTAAAAAAGTCAGGTAGAGAGAAGCCCGAGCCCGACCCGACCCGAACGTAATGATTGACATTTTAGGCCCGACCCGGCCCGAAATTCGGGTCGGGCTCGGGCTCGGGCTTAAGATCTTACCTCTAAAACATACATACAATTGTGTTTTGTTACATTCACACATGTTAAATGCACAAACTTAGAGAGTATTTAGAGAGTTATTCTCTCAGACAGAAAACACTCTGTTCCACCTTGTGATGTCATGTGGCAATAGAGGAAGTGCTCCACTGTGTTTTTAAACTCCATACACCTTCACTAGAATCATTTGGAGAATTTCAGTCCTGAAATGTTCAATCCCTACTGAACTAAATGAAAAAAGGAGTTGTTAACTTGAAAACTACCAGTTCATGACATCACAAGGTTGAACAGAGCATTTTGAGCTTTGGAGATGTAGACAGACTAATAACAAAGGGTTACTCAAACATTTTCATTCACACATTTCACAGCATTATAACCTGGCTTAAATTTCACAAGAATCCATTGTGTGTAATATAAGACCTTTAATCATATCAAGAAAAACTTTTTCACTTTTCAAGGTTTATCATTTTAATTATTATAGTTGGTACTATCATTCAGAACAAAGGCAACTGTAAGGTTTCATTTTTAAGGTTTTATTACTCAAAAAAAAAAAAAAAATCAAATGTCACAAATGTTTTTTTTTGATAAATATTCCTATTTTGTTCCTTTCCTTAGTTTTCTCTCAGACTCCGATTCTTCAGGCTCTGCAGCACGTTCAAGCCAGCTGTGATGAGGCGCACAAGATGAGGTACTACTACTACTACTACTACTACTGATAGTACTACTACATATATTGATTTTGATCGTCAGTTACAGTTCATGATGACAGAATACTGATTATACTTCCTTTTGTTGTGGTTTCAGGTTCAGTGACCTGTTCTCATTGGCCGAGGAGTTCGAGGATGCTCAGAGCAAACCTCCAAAGTCTCGAAGAAAAGCGGCAGCCGCCTCTAGCCCCCGCCAGAGGAAAGGAGCGGCTCCGCCCACTGCCACTGCGACCACAGAGGAGGAGAGCGCCAGTAGCAGCGCCTCGGTACCAAACAAACGCGCACTCTCACACACACACCCCCACACACCCCCCACACCCACACACACAGAGGAGGAGAGAACCAGCAGCAGCACCTCAAACACACACAGAGGAGTGCATCAGCAATAGTGCTTCAGTACAAATCTAACGCACCCTCACACACTAACGCCATCCGCCCCGAACACACATTTATCTTCTCTGATGTTTCCTCTAATGCCTCCTTGTGTCCTCTCTACTTGTTTCCTGTGACGTGTCCTTGTCTACTCTGATGTCTCCTCTCTCCTTGTCTCCTCTAATGCCTTCGTATGTCCTTGTCACCTTTTAGGAGGAGGAGGACTCCAAACCCAAAGCTCCAAAGAGGAAGAGGAAGGGTTCATCTGCAGTGGGCTCCGACAGTGACTGATCATCCAATCAGAGCAATGTGGGCTCTGTAATGGCCAGTGGCAGGCATGGATCATGTCGAGGGGAGGAGCTTAGCACAGACTGTTTTGTTTTTAAAGACTAAACTGAACTCTGACCTCAGAGATGCACTGTTTCCACAGCAAACGGTCCAAGTGATGGCAGATCTCCCGTGATGCACGGTGGCTGTGTTTTTAGCAAACTGAGAAAAAGGAGAAACTGAATCACAACAAGGAAATAAGGAGACTCTCAACTCCTCGTCTCCCCTCTTGTCTCCTTGCTCCTCCTCTACTTTGTAGTAGAACTGAACTCTCTTGAGGTTCTTATTGTGAAGGGGCTGCACTTCCTGCTGGATTCTCAGCACAAAATGTTGTTTTCATAAAGATCTTTTCTTTAAAATGTGTCTTTATTTTAGTTTATTTGTAATTTTCTGACTGAAATAATCAAATGTGAAACAACAAAACACTTTAAAAATGTGATTTATTACATGTATGTACAAAACACAAAATCAGCAGTTGAGTTTGAAAGAAGGCTGTCCTGGCAGAATCCCTGTTCAATCAAGTGTCTAGTCTTTGTTGTCCTGGTCTAGTTCCGATGTAGTCCCAGATTAATCCTGGTCTAGTCCCAGTTTAGTCATACTTTAGCCCTGGGTCAATCCTGCTTTAGTCCTGCTCCAGAAACCAGTAGAATCGCATTTTAGGCCTGATTTACTCCGAACTAAACCAGGATTGGTTCTGTCCCAGTCCAGGTGTCAGTAGGTCCTGGTCTAGTCCTGCTTTAATCCTGCTTTAGACATGGTCTTGTCCTGGTCCAGTCACAGTTTAGTCCTGCTTTAGTCCTGGTTCAGTCCCGGTCCAAGAGCCAGTAGGTCCTCATGCGTCCCTTTCCTTTGACTTCAATGTCTCCTCGCGGCTGAAGGTGAAACTCAGGAAACTCGGACAGAATCAAACGAGTTGCCTCTGAAACGTGGATCTTCAAAGCTGCAACAGAACCATAGGAACAGGATTAGAGCCAGGAACTGAGGAACATATCTCCTTTCTTGTCTCATTTCTCTCCATCTCCTCGTTAAGTCCTAGTTTAGTCCTGCTTCACTACTGGTGTAGTCCTGCTTTGAGGAACCAGGGTCATAGTTGGGACTTGTGCATGTGCTTTGTATATGTCCTTTAAGAATTGAAGAGAGTATTTAAAATCTATGGGGTATTAACTGCTAAGACATGACATTTATATCACTATTTTACTTTTGAATTGTTTTGAAAATGCTATAGTCGCCCAAGTTTCACTTTAATTTTTGGCACTCTATGCCCCTCTTCCCTTTGCTCCCTGTCACTCCCCCTTCAAAGTGACATCACAGCACAATCAGTGTGCACCCTGCTAATGAAACTACTGCACATCGTATCAGTTTTGTCAAGTTGCTGTGTATTTATGGAGAATTATCACGTGGGAGCATTGGTGACGCAGGTTTGTGGGTGGAGACTTGTACAGGATTGTACTGCTAACCGTTAGGAGGGTTTGAATAGGTTAGCAGTACAAGCCTGTACTATTAACCTGTGCTAACAGTAAGGTGGGTTCAAATAGGGAATCCACTGGCAGAGGAGACCGCTAGATAGACCTGGTAAACCCACGTGTCCTATGAGGGTCTGTTGGGAATGTCTGTGTTCACATTGCCAGCAGTAAGCCAGACCTGTTCCCAGCGCACGTTGGACTCTCCCAGGGCTGCCCTTTGCACCTATAAATTTTCTCCATAAAAACAATGAACAGAACCAGTGACAGTCAGAGGCCAGAGGGGTCCGGTTCGGGAAGCACAGCTCATCTCTGCTGTTTGAAGATGATATTGTCCTGATGGCTTCCCCAGGACCTGCAGCAGGCACTGTGGTGGTTTGTGGCCGAGTGTGAAGTGGCTGGAATGAAAATCAGTTCTTCCAAACCCGAGGCCATTGTTCTCGACTGGAAAAGGTGGTTAGCCCTCTTCGAGTAGGTGGAGAGTCACTGCCTCAAGTGGAGGAGTTCAAGTATCTCCGGGTCTTGTTCATGAGTGAGGGAAGGATGGAGCGTGAGATTGACAGGCGGATCGGTGCAGCATCTGGAGGGATGCGGATCGCTGTATTGGTCTGTTGTGATAAAGAAGGATCGTACCTACCCCTCAATATGTGCGACATTAGAGGAGTTTTGGCCCAGTGTACTATATGGTTGTTGGGTAACAGGAATTGGGATGTCATGATTTCCAAACAGGAAGTTAAATTTGAAACTTAAAAAATTGCCAAATTGGGGAAAAAAATGTTTTTTTTAGTAAAATCTTCAATATAATAACTGTGTTTTAGTAAAATGAGTAGTTCTGCCTGTTACTTTAAAGTTAGGGATTAGGTCAGTACCTTCTCCTGTAGACTCCATCCTGGACGCTGTGTTCACTGTATCTCCAAACAGACAGTACCTGGGCATCTTTAGCCCCACCACCCCCGCACACACTGGACCTAAAGAACCAAGACTAGGACTAAGGTGACAGTATACAGCCCAGAATCACAGACATTTATAGTTCTGATTGTTTCTGCTGGTTTCTGATGGAGCACGCTGCAGTGAGTGAACAAAAAGTGAGGCAGGTCATGGCCCTGTTGAACATGAGTTATTGACGTTAAAAGTCCTCCTTCCACATGAATATTCTAAAGATCAAAGATATGGTCATTGACTTCTGAAAATGTGGCCACAATAATGAGTCAACCATTATAAAAGATCAAACTGTTGAGTCTTTGAGCGCTTACAGATATCTTGGAACTGTTATAGACAACAAATGCACCTTTGAGCCCAATTGTGAATCAGTGCGCAAAAAGGGCCTATATTATAAAAAGACTTGCGTGAGCTTCAAGCCAGGTTATAATGCTGTAACCTCCTCAAAACATACCTAAAGTTTTGTTTCATTCACACATGTTTGAGTAACCGTTTATAATTAGTCTGTTTACACCTTGGTTCCAACAGCAGTACCCTGAAGTGGTTTTATTGTATTTATCTCATTTATGACCCTTTCACATATGCAGTATTTGTATTCTTGTTCTTAATATATTGTTTGTGTATATATGTGAATGAGCCGACCCGCTGCTGAACTAAATGTACCTACTGGTACCAATAAAGGAACCCTGAACACATGATTCTATGTTGTATGTGTGGTCTGACCTGTGTGGATGCCGATGCGGAGACGGATCTTGTGGTCGTCACGGTGACGGATGGTGAAGTTGGCGACAGCGCGGAGCAGAGCCAGAGACATGTGAGCGATCTGTGGCGCATGGAGTTTACCATTTCTCACTGGGAGCCCTGAGACCACCATGTATGCATCACCGATTGTCTCTACCTATAGGAGAGCACAGAGGGATTACAGGGAGGACATGTAGAGGTTATAGAGGGGTCACAGGGTCAGCACTGCTTGATCTGCACCAGTATTTCTCATGGATCTATTGTAAAATATGTAAAATCGCAGCGTGAAGTTGTCATGAGTAGGACTTATGGCCAGTATGTTACTACTGCGGCAAAAAAATTCTACCTGAACCAGCCTGATCTATGTCAGTGTTACTCTTGTATGAACCTGCCTGATCTATGTCAGTGTGAGTCCTTTATGAACCTTCCTGATGTGTGAGTGTGAGTCCTGTATGAACCTGCCTGATGTATGTCAGTGTTACTCCTGTATGCACCTGCCTGATGTGTGTCAGTGTTACTCTTGTATGAACCTGCCTGATGTGTGTCAGTGTTACTCCTGTATGAACCTGCCTGATCTATGTCAGTGTTACTCTTGTATGCACCTGCCTGATGTGTGTCAGTGTTACTCTTGTATGCACCTGCCTGATGTGTGTCAGTGTTACTCGTGTATGCACCTGCCTGATGTGTGTCAGTGTTACTCGTGTATGCACCTGCCTGATGTGTGTCAGTGTTACTCTTGTATGAACCTGCCTGATGTGTGTCAGTGTTACTCCTGTATGAACCTGCCTGATGTGTGTCAGTGTTACTCCTGTATGAACCTGCCTGATCTATGTCAGTGTTACTCTTGTATGAACCTGCCTGAATCTGCATCATACCTGTATAAATCCACCTGTTGTAAATTTAATTTAAGTTAGCAACGTCTGTGTGCTAATGTATTGAGACATGGTCATTTCTCCATCCAATTTTAGATTGACTACATGACAGTGTGTAATAAACATTCAATGTTTCTTGCACACTGTCCCTGTATGAATAAAAACATATCCTATCAAAAGCCTGCCTGATCCATGTCAGTCTTGCTCCTGTATAAAACTGACTGATATGCGTCAGTGTCACTCCTGTATCAACCTGCCTGATCCGTGTCTGTGTTACTCCTGTATAGACCTGTCTGATGTGTGTCAGTGTCGCTCCTGTACAAACCAGCCTGATCTGTGTCAGTTTCGCTCCTGCAATAAACCTGCCTGATCCGTGTCAGTTTCGCTCCCGTACAAACCTGCCTGATGTGTGTCAGTGTCTCTCCTGTATAAACCTGCCTGATCTGTGTGACTGGGGTTATAAGTCAAAGGGCACAAACCTTGTAGACATCGAAGTTGTCAATGATGGCATCGAAACAGGTGTACAGGTCGTTCAGCAGCGTCACCACCTCAAAAACAAAATAAAACATGTAATAACAAAAGAATACAAGAATCTATCTGTGAGCTCAAACATCTGAGAGAAATCTGAACTTTAGTCCAAGAATCCTTATTTCAGATGTATGTGGAGGTCTAAACCAGGGTATGGGGGGGGGGGGTTCACATGTCTTTCACAAAGAAACACTTAAATGTAAAATGTACTTTGTGGGATGATGTGGTAACAATATCAAACTACAAAAGGAGGCGCTCTCGCTCTTATCTGTAGGGTTTGTTTTTGTGAGCTCTCTCCTCCAGGTGTCCATCTCTCTTTTCTAAGTGTCTCTCTCTCTGACCTGATGTCAGAGAGAGAGATCAGGTCTCTCTGTCACGTAGGTGTCAGAGATGTCTCTCTGTCACGTAGGTGTCTCTCTTTTCTCAGGTATCTCTCTCCTCTAGTTGTCTCTCCTCTAGGTGCCTCTTCTCTCTCGCTCTCTCACCTGTACAGTACAGTAGGTGGTGCTCTCACCTGTAGTGGTGTACTCTCTTACCTGGACAGTAGGTGGTGCTCTCACCTGTAGTGGCGTGCTCTCAGCGCTGAGCGCAGTGAACCCGACGATGTCACTGAAATAAATGGTGACGGAGTCAAACGCTTCAGCCTGAACCGTCTGCCCCCGCTTCAACTGCTCCGCCACAGAGCTGTAGAGAAAGAGTCAGACTACAGATGGGACTACAGATGGAAACTAGCTTCGGCTATAATCTGGTGCAGGGCATCTTTAATGTTTTTTGCACATTGTCCCTTTCAAATAAACTAATAAATAAATAAATAGATGCCCTAATGGAGTGTGTCAGAGGCCCTACAACAGACACAGAGCTTCAACTGCTCCACCACAGAACTCTAGAGAAAGAGTTAGATGCCCTACCAGCAAGTCAGACACCCTACACAGAAATGTGGAGAAAAGAATCAGATGCCCTACCACAATGTGTTAGAGGCCCTACCACAGACATAGAGCTGTCAGCTGACCTCCTTGTGTGTGTGTGTCTGTATGCAAGATTATGCACACAGGGCATCTGTGTGTCTGATGCCCTCCCTGTGTGTCAGATGCCCTCCCTATATGTCAGATTATGTCAGATGCTCTCTTCGTGTGACAGATTATGTCAGATAGTCTGTCTGTGTGTGTGTCAGATTGTGTCAGATCTGCTTCCTATATGTCAGATGCCCTCCCTGTGTGTGTGTGTGTATCAGATTATGTCAGATGTTCTCTCTTAGTCCTCACTGGGGTAGGATCTGGTACAGCAGCGTCTCAGCCTTCCTCTTCTCCTCATGATATGCCTGAGTCCTCTCCTCCACCAGCTCTTCCAGGTTATTGGCGTACTGCTCCATCCGAGAGAGCAGGTTATCTAAGATGTTTGGACCATAGCCACTAAGGAAGACAAGGAGAGAGGAGACGGAGGGTTAAGGAGGAAGAGAAGAGGCCAGAGCAGAGAAGAAGGAAGGTTATCTAAGATGTTTAGATCATAACCACTAAAGGAGAGAGAAGAGGACACAACCACTTAGGGAGGAGGAGACAAGGAAAGAAGAGATGAGGAGACAAGGGGTTAGGGAGGAGGAGAAAAGGAGAGAGGAGCTAGAGAGCTATAACTCCATCTGAGAGAGTAGGTTATCCAAGATATCCCATACCCTCTAGAAGACAAGGAGGTAGGGAGGAGGAGAGGCAATGAGGAGAGAGGAGACAGAGGTACTGTTCAATACAAGAAGGTAGATTATCCAGAATGTTGGGACCATAACCCCTAAAGGAGGCAAGGAGACAAGGAGTTAGGGAAGAGGCGAGGAGAGATGAGATGAGAAGTTAGAGAGGAGGAGAGAAGCCAAGGAGAGAGGAGCAGAAGAGACAGAGGAACTGCTCTATCCGAGAGAGATTATCCAAGATGTTTGGACTATAAAGTATGAGACAAGGACACAAAAGGGATTAGGGAGGAGCAGAGGAGGAGAGGAGGAGTTAGGGAGGAGGAAACAAAGAGAGAGGAGATGAGCAGACGGGGGGGTTCGGGAGTAGGAGACAAGGAGAGAGGAGACAGAGAGGTACTGCTTCATCCGATGAAGGAGGTTATCCAAGATGTTTGGACCATAACCTCTAAAGCAGACAAGGAGAGAGGAGAGAATATAAAGTAAGAGGGGTCAAGAGGTCATGGAGTCAAGAGGTTGTGGGGTTAAGATTAGGACCAGGCTGTGGGTCAGGAGGTCAGGGGTCAGATCGTGAGGTTAAGGTCAGGTCTCACTGGTTGTGTTTTTACAGTAGGATCTTGATGGAGCTAAAGTCTGGTCTCTCACGAGGCGTCAGGAGGGGTTGAGGTTAGTTTCAGGCTGTGGGTCAGGAGGTCAGAGGTCAGGAGGTGGTGGGGTTACGGTCAGCTCTCACTGGCTGTGTTCATGTAGTGGGATTTTGATGGTGCTAAAGGCCATTTTCTCGTTGGGTCAGGAGGTGGAGATAGGGTTAAGGGTTAGGAGGTCAGGGGTCAGGAAGAGGTGGGGTAGCGTGAGCTCACACCGGTTGTGTTTGCGCAGTAAGATCTTGATGGTGCTAAAGTCCGGTCTCTCACTCGGCTCTGGGCTCCAGCAGCGTCTCATGAGGAGCCCCAGCTCCGTCTGAGCCTGAGCCCCAAGAGAGGGCCTCAGAGGGGGGGACAAGTCTGACAGCAGCCCTTCAATGATCTCTGGAGGAGCACAAACACAACAAGAACCAATCGGAACCAGAAACTAGGATGAGACCAGGATCATAACCACACCAGAAACCAAGATCATAACCAGACCTTTGGGCCCCAGGGTGCTGTCCTCCAAGTAGAATGGCCCTCTGAGCAGGGCAAGCTCTTGGAGGATGATGCTGAAGCTGTAGACGTCTCCCTTCTGCGTTCCACAGGGGGAGCTGTGAGGGGCCCTCAGTAGCTCTGGGGCTGTCCACAGTTTACCTGGAGCACACACACAGACACACAGACACAGGGAGACAAAGGCAGACATATATGTGGATAAACCCACAGTTTACCTGCAGCAGGAACATGTAAAGTTCTCCCACTTAGAAATCATGGAGGAGTCTGAAATTTTCATCTTACGTGCATGTCCATTGTGAGAGACATAATCAAAAAAAATCTGGAAATCACATTGTATGATTTTTTAAATAATTTACTTGTATGTTACCTGTCTATCAGCTAGAATTCTGACCCTCAAAGACCTGTTAGTCCACCTTTAAAAAGTCCACCTCCACTCCACTAAATTAGAAGCACCTGTTTGAGGTTGTTGGCTGCATAAAGGCACCTGTCCACCCCATACAATCAGTAAGACTCCAAATACTAACATGGCCAAGACCAAAGAACTGTCAAAATGCACAAGAGACAAGGTTAGAAAGGGCTACGAGGCAATTGCCAAGCAGCTTGGTGAAAAAAGATCCACTGTTGGAGCAATTATTAGAAAATGGAAGAAGCTAAACATGACTGTCAGTCTCCCTTGGACTGGGGCTCCATGCAAGATCTCACCTCGTGGGGTCTCAATGATCCCAAGAAAGGCGAGGAATCAACCCAGAACTACACAGGAGGAGCTGGTCAATGACCTGAAAAGAGCTGGGACCACCGTTTCCAAGGTTACTGTTAGTAATACACTAAGACATCCTGGTTTAAAATCATGCATGGCACGGAAGGTTCCCTTGCTTAAACCAGCACGTGTCCAGGCCCGTCTTAAGTTTACCAGTGACCAGAGGATGGATGATCCAGAGGAGTCATGGGAGAAAGTCATGGTCAGATGAGACCAAAATGAACTTTTTGGTTAATTCCACTCGCCGTGTTTGGGGGAAGAATGATGTCAGTTAGAACATTGAAGATGGGTCGTGGCTGGGTCTTCCAACATGACAATGACCCAAAGTTTTTCACCAAAACCTGGTGAAAAACTACAGGAAACGTTTGACCTCTGTAATTGCAAACAAAGGCTACTGTACCAAATATTACCATTGATTTTCTCACGTGTTCAAATACTTACTTGCAGCAGTAACATACAAATCAATTATTTTAAAAAATCATACAATGTGATTTCCATTTTTTTTAATTTTTTTTTAGATTATGTCTCTCACAGTGGACATGCACCTAAGATGAACATTTCAGACCCCTCCATAATTTGGTGGGGGAGAACCTGCAAAATCACAGGGTGCTCAAATACTTATTTGCCTCACTATACATGTGTATATACAGTCCCTGACAAAAGTCTTGTCGCTTATCCATTTTGCAGAAACAAAAGCTTATAACCTGACTTTAAATTAATCGATTGGTTTTAGAAATGTCTCATATGAAAGCTAAAACCCTCACAAATTATGCTCAATATACTAAAATAAATTTGCTTCACTGAAGAAAGATTGATCATTTAATGAACACAGAAAGGTCAGATTTTGGCAAGACAAAAGTCTTGTCGCCTTGTCATATGATGCACCCAATCCTAGATTACAGCCTCACCTGTGATCAGTTACTGATCAATCAATTAGTGGGTGTGTATAAAAAGAACCCCAGCACACCAGACCTTCACATCAACTGCAACTTGACCTCTGACAACATGCCTAAGATGCACCCTGAGACCAAAGCGTTAATTATCAAGAGGCTGAAGACCAGGTCCACTGCTGAGGTGGCTGACACCTTCAATGTGTCTCAGCGTCAAGTACAAAGAATAAGAAAAAGATCTGAAAAGACTGGGCATGTTTTTGACAAGCCCAGGTCTGGCAGACCCCGCAAGACAACTGCTCGGGAGGACCGTTTGTTGATTCAAAAATCCAAGGCCAGCCCCTTTTCCACTGCAGCAGAGCTCCACCAGGCCTGGTCACCTCAAGTCCCTGTGTCAACCAGAACAGTTTGTAGAATTCTGTCTCGAAATGGTCTCCATGTTTGAATCAGTGCACAGAAACCAGCACTAAACAAAAGGCAATTAAAAAATGTGTGGCATTTGCCAAGGCCCACAGCCTGCTAAAAGGATGGACACTGGAAAAGTGGCAGAAGGTGGATTTCTCCGATTAATCCTCAATTGAATTACATCACAGCCGCCGCAAATATTGCAGGAGACCTACTGGAACCCGCATGGATTCAAGATTCACCCAGAAAACAGTTCAGTTTGGTGACGGAAAAATCATGGTCTGGGGTTACATCCAGTATGGGGGTGTGCGAGACGTTTGCAGGGTGGAAGGCAATATAGCCTAAAATATCAAGAAGTATTAGCTACCTCTTACATTCCCAACCATAAAAGGGGTCAAATTTTGCAGCAGGATGGTGCTCCATCGCATACTTCTATCTCTACATCAAAGTTCCTCAAGGCGAAGAAGATCAAGGTGCTCCAGGACTGGCCAGCCCAGTCACCAGACATTAACATCATTGAGCATGTCTGTGGTAGAATGAAAGAGGAAGCATGGAAAGCAAAACCAAAGAATCTTGATGAACTCTGGGAGGTATGTAAGACTGCTTTCTTTGCTATTCCTGATGACTTCATCATCAAATTGTATGAATCATTGTCGAACTGCATGGATGCAGTCCTTCAAGCTCATGGAAGTCATACAAGATATTAAATATGGATCTCACAGCACTGCTACTTAATTCACTGACGTTATGCAACATATTTTTGTATTTGAAGTAAATTATTTGTTCAATTTTCTGTAGGCGACAAAACTTTTGTCTTGCCAAAATCTGACCTTCTGTGTTCATTAAATGATCAATCTTTCTTCAGTGAAGCAAATTTATTTTAGTATTTTGGGCATAATTTGGAGGGTTTTAGCTTTCATATGAGACATTTCTAAGACCAATCGATTCATTTAAAGTCAGGTTATAAGCTTTTGTTTCTACAAAATGGATAAGCGACAAGACTTTTGTCAGGGACTGTAAACATACATGCATATGTGTTTCTACATATATATGTATATAACCATAAACATACATGTATATGAGGCGTGTGTGTGACACATATGTGTTTCTACATATTTATATGTGTATAAACATACGTGCGTATGAGGCGTGCGTGTCTTCGCTCTTGGTGCTCCTCAGACTGCTCAATCCATAGTCTGTGATCTTCAACACAAAACGAGAGTCCACTACACAGTTTGAAGACTTCAGGTTTCCATGAGAGAGAATTACACTGCTGTGAAGGAACGACATGCCCTAAAGAGACAGAGAAAATACCACTGAGCCAAAACCCAATCACATCAGTAGTAGAACAATTTAAAACATAAAAACAGGCAACTAAAAACACACAATACAATACAAAATTGGATGGACAGGTAAATTCTAGTAGAATTATTAATAGTCTTATTCTTACCTTGATGAAGACAGAGATTATAGTAGCAGTAGTATTAGTAGTTGTATTAGCAGTAGTAGTAGAGGTATTAGTGGTACTAGTAGTTTTAGTATTTGTAGTAATACTGTATTAGCATTATTATTAGCAGTATTGATACTTTGCAGTGACATCACACTGTGGGTGTTCTGCATGTATCTCTATGGTGGAATGTTCAGCAGTTACCATGTTGACACAATGCACACATTAGCAAACACTGTCAAAAAAAAGTTTTAAGATAGTCTGAAAAATTAAAGCCTCAAGTGGCTTCACATTCGGCCAACACAGCACTCATTAAGGACGGCGCTGATGCACCACTTGTCTCTATGTTACTGTGTTTGTGTAATCATCCCCGTATGATCCATAGTAAAAGAAAAATTCAAATATTGTCAACTGGACAAAAAGCTGTAGTTGTCTTCACTTAACGTTTTATCCTGTTGACATATTAGAATTTTTTTTTTCTATGTTACTGAGTCTTCAGAGTACCTGTCACTGAACAGACAAAGTCAATGCACACTGAAAATACAACTTTCACCTTTGGATGTTTTTGACGGGGATAATCTGAAGAGTCATTGTGCCAAATTAAACTAATACATTGTTTTATTACTTTGAAATTTAAGAAAATTAGGAAATTTTGCCATAAGGATAACATGGATGCTTTCACGCATCACGATGGCAACACGGTTAAAAATAAAGAGTTTTCATTGACTTTTTTGATTGGGATAACAAAATGGAATTTTGTGTAATATTTTGTCACATTTCAGAAAACAACATTTTTGGTTGTCCTAACAAGGAGGGCAAGGGGGGTAAGGTGTAATGTATTTAGACTTTTCCAGCTGGTGATGTCAAGCCATTTTTTTCTCATTCATACAACATATATATTTTTAAAACATTTTTCACACGTGTAAATTGTGGGCAAACCTCTGTGAGTTTTTGAAAATGTTCAGGTTGTGAAATTTCCATTCAAAAGGCAGGAGAACGAATAAATACATTAACCCACCTACTTCCCATTGATTTCCATTCATTTTAGCAGTTATAAATATCGCCCATGGCTTGGACATGGTGTTTGGACACTGCCTTTAATGCTGGGGGCCACTGAGAGGACAGAGTTGAGCGCTTTGCCCGTAGGTCATTCTCTGTAGGAGCTCGGGCATAAATACAAAATGGATTTAAACAGCACATTTTCAGGAACCTGTGATCAATTTGAGCGTTCATGGTCCTGTTTGAGTTTGATTTTACACAAGAGAGTGACTAACTGAAAAACTAACTGGCTGATGCTAGCTAGCTTGTGACTGTCATGTTATTTGAGAGAGACTTGTTTAACAGCATAAATCAGCTCACCTGCTGCAGTTGCAGCTAAGTCTATTGTTTATTTCTGATTGTGTTAAAATAAAGCTCAGATTAATACCTTACACAGCTTCAGACAGAGCAGTGCCTACCAGTTAGCTTCAAACGCCCAGGGAATGTTGATGACTTCAGCTGCAAAATATCAATTTGTAGTATTAGTATTGTTATTGTTACCTTGACGATGTCGTTGATGAGTGAGTATCTGAACATCCAGTCCAGAGTGATGCTGTCACTCTCCATCAGGTCCTACACACAGGTTTACAGGACTTATGGGGACAGCACAATCATTCCCTGGACACAAACTCTAAAATGAATCTTCAGCTTTAATTTTAACCTAAACCCTAAACTTAATTCTTTAACCTCAAAATTTAAAGAGGGGGTATTTTACTTCTATGGGTATTAACTTCAAACATATAACATATGTACATCATCATGTTTACCTGTTGTTGTTTATTGTTTTGAAAATGCTATATGCACCGAAAACAGCGTATTAACATGTTTAAAAGTTTCACTTATGTTTTTGATGCTCTGAGTGCCCCCTCCCTTTACTGCCTTTCAGAGGAACATCACAACACAATCAGCAGCATCCCACTAAAGAAAGTACAGCACATCACATCAGGTTTGTGTACCGTTTTGTATCATGCTTTTGTATATTTATGGAGAATTGTCGTGTGGGGGGAGTGTTGTACAGGCTCCAACCACTAATCATAAGGAGGGCTCTAACAGGGCCCAGAAGAGATCGCTAGATTACTCAAAAATGCATGGATGACATCTAAAAACCTCTTCAGGCATGCTTTTCACGAGGGAACATTACAACATACAACTCCAATTCCAATGAAGTTGGGACACTATGTAAAACTTAAAAAAAATGCAGAATACAATGATAGGTAAATCCTTTTCAACCTACATTGGACGGAATAAATTACAAAGACATGATAATTAATGTTCAAACTGATAAACTTTTTTAATGCAAATATTCACTCATTTTCAATGTGATGTCTGCAACACGTTCCAATTAAGCTGGGACAGGGGCATGTTTACCACTGTGTTACATCACCTTTCCTTTTAATAACAATAAGCATTTGGGAACTGAGGACACTAATTGTTGAAGCTTTGCAGGAGGAATCCTTTCCCATTCTTGCTGAATGTACAACTTCAGTTGCTCAGCAGTCCGGGGTCTCCGTTGTCGTATTTTGCTCTTCATGCACCACACATTTTCAATGGGAGATAGGTCTGGACTGCAGGCAGGCCAGTCTAGTACCCACACTCTTTTACTTCAAAGCCAATCAATGTCAATCATGACACTCACCTGTTTCCAATTAACCTGTTCACCTCTGGAATGTTCCAAACAGGTGGATTTTAAGCATTCCTCAACTTTCCCATTCTTTTGTTGCCCCTGTCCCTGCTTTATTGGAACATGTTGCAGGCATCAAATTGAAAATGAGTGAATATATGCATAAAAGCAATATCAGTTTGAACATTAAATATCATGCCTTTGTAGTTTATTCAATTCAATATATAGTTTTACACAGCGTCCCAACTTCATTGGAATTGGGGTTGCAGTAGAAAGCTAAAAATATATATATTTGGCATAATACCCCTTCTTTAAACTTATAAATCCTATCCTAGACTTCTGCCCCGCCTCCTGCACAGTTTAAAGACTGTTCTCAGGTGGAAGTTGCTCACTTTGTTTTTGGCTAATATCTCTGTAATCACTGGGCCTATCTACATGAAACAAAAAGAAGTCACTGAGTTCCACATTTTCTCTGTCAGTGTAAATAAACAAAAGTCATATGATTTTTCACAACAGCTTCAACAGCCATTATTCAAAGACTTGATTGTTGTCAGTTGAAAGGACTTTAAGCCAAGAGATTAATGTTACAAGTTTGTGGAGCCAATCCCAAACTAATAATGAGAAGGTTCAACATTTGTGGATCAGAAATTTGGTTTGAGTCTCCCACATCCACCTGTGATTATACGACCTGAACTTGTCCCAAAAACTATGACTTCTCATGCCACTAATAATGAACTTATGAAGTTCTGGTGCTGTGCTTATTCAAACAATCAAATAAACGCTACACTTATGTCTCAAATAATAATTGTAGTGCATTCGATTCAGGAGTGCGATTCATACCCACCACAGTGGTGCCCCTAAGTCAGGTGATTCAAACACCACCCGGTTTAGTCCTGGTTAGGGTTTAGGCCAATGCTCCCTCAAAGATTTTCATAGGATCCATCTCATCTAAAAAGGTTCATCACCCTTAGCCCCTCCCACTAAAGTGACTGGCCCGGCCCCTGTGCAGTACCTGGAGGCTCCCACGGGGGCAGTACTCTGTGATGATGCAGGAGTTGGGCGAGTCAATGCAGGCGCCGAGGAAACGGGTCAAATGTTCATTCTGCACGTCCCGCATCTGGGCCAGAGATCAGAGGTCACTACAGGTCACTCACAGTAACAGCAGCAGTAACAAGAAGGTTAAAGGTGCGTGACTTGTTCCAGAGTACTAATCACTCTGCCACTGTCACTGCCCCATTTAATAACAACTAAATATATTATAAATGTATTTACTGATATCTTCTGTTATATATCATCTGTAAACTGATGTCCCTTAATAAAATAAAAAAATAAAATGTCATTAACCAATTTGTCCCATTTTTCACACTGAGCATGCCTAGATACTCTAAGTTGCTGAAGTAACCGTACTCTGAACAAACCTCATGTATGTTTGAGTTTGACTGGATCAGACTGATTCTTGAATATGAAGTGTTTTATAAGTGTTTTGGTGATAAATACTTGCTGTGTGTCTGAAAATTCTGTATCTGTTAATAAAGGTTGGAAATCTACAGTGGGGTAAAACTGCCATTCTGTACTTAAACAAAAATATGACAGGAACATAAAATTACATGTTACTAATCTTGAAATTATGTGATAGTTTCATGTTAAAAGATTATTCAAAATTATCATGAAAATTGGTGATAAGTAATTATGATGAAATAACACCATAAGTAAAACAAGGAACTACGGCAACAATGGAGGATCTATCCACTTTTGGGCATTTGTATGGGCATGACTTTTCCCAACTATAGTAGCATTAGTGTTAGAAGTAGTAAAATTTGTAGTAGTAGTAGCAGTACTTGGTAGTAGTAAAAGTCCTCCTCACGTGTTTGAGCTAGTAGTAACAGTAGTAGTAAAATTAAATCAGCAATAGTAGTAGTAGTAGCAGTAGTATTTTTTGTAGCAGTAGTAAAGTCCTCCTCACATGTTTGAGTTCAAACAGCAGACTACGGGTCAGTTCGATGCGCTTCTTATTCATGTATTTTATCGCCGCCAAGTTTCCCTGAA
This sequence comes from Periophthalmus magnuspinnatus, assembly GCF_009829125.3. Lineage (NCBI taxonomy): Eukaryota > Metazoa > Chordata > Actinopteri > Gobiiformes > Gobiidae > Periophthalmus > Periophthalmus magnuspinnatus. The sequence continues at coordinate 28,563,660 of NC_047136.2, forward strand.
ACACAAACATTAGTACTCTGTAGTACACTTTGTAGTATTAATAGCTTGTAGTACTAGTGAAGTACCTTGTAGTATCCAGTCTTGGTGTAGATCTGCAGGTTTCCCTCCACAGTGATCAAGGAACCGTAGTTTGAACCTTTCTGTGAAAAACAAAACATGTACACACCTGTACAAGTATTGTAGTACTTATAATACACACCTGTACACACAAGTGTTACACTGTAGTCATCATTCACTCCATACTCAGTGGTGGTAAGCTAATACTGTAGCCACAGTTGCATTGGGGCAGACTGACAGAAGTGAGGCTGCCAATCTGCACTATCAGCCTGTCCGATCACCACCACCACCACTCACACTCCACTTTCACTCTAGACAGTGTGGGTGAAGCGTCTTCTCTAAGGACACAATAACAGAACTTGGTGTGAGCAGGAAATGACCTTAGTACTTATACTACACACTTGTACATGTACTGTGTGTACTTATACTACACACTTGTACATGTACTGTGTGTACTTATATTACACACTTGTACATGTACTGTAGTACTTATACTACACGCTTGTACATGTACTGTAGTACTTATACTACATACTTGTATATGTGCTGTAGTACATATACTACTCACTTGTACATGTACTGTAGGACTTATACTACTCACTTCTATGTAGCATCTACACTAGGTAAAGAAGCTACTGGAGCAGTTGTAGGTTTGAAGGAGTGATGAATGAAATGTAAAAGAGCCACAGTCAAGTTAAATTTAACTGGAAAAGTGGAAAATGTTTTACTGTTATGTTAACAGATAAACATGTAACAAATTACTGGCATTTAGATTGTATGAGGCATGTTTTAAAACACCCTTTTATATTGTTTCAGTCTTAACTGTTTAAGTTAAAATAAAAGTTTTGGTTGTATTTTTTTTTTTTTATGTTTCAGCGTATTTTTGTTTAAGATGACTGGTAATTCATTTAAAGGGTTTTAGTTGTGAATCAGATTTTGTTGGCTTAATTTTAAGCTGTATTTTAAGTTCAATGTAACTTCAAGTTTACACCTTATGCCCCTTTAAAATTTACAAAATTGTCATAAATCTGAATAAAACAGTATCAATTGCAAAACAAAATCTAAATGTCCATTAGCTCAGCAAATCCTTTCAATGTCCTTTAGCAACGTGTCCCATTGGTGCAAGTGCTCCTTTAATGTTTATGAGATCCACAAAGGTAAAGTGTCCATCTCCTACTGCGACATGAGTCTGCAGGTACAGAGAAAGGACCATGTGGTGCTCTATATCCAGTGGTTTGTACCATGCTCCCTGGGTCGACTTGCCGTACATATCTCAGTGGGAAGTTCAGAATCCAGAACCTTCTTTCAGCTTCTCCCGGGGAGAACAAAACCTGGCCTGCAGGACAGGCCATGAAGAAAATCATTTTAGTCCATTTAGTAAAAAATAAAATGTGACTTTATAAAAACTCAAAATGACGGCTGGTCAGCACTACTACAATTTAGCACATTATGACATGAAATATACCCAAAGTACATAAATAAAAGAGTCAGATTTAAACAGTATCAAACAAAAATATGCTGTTTCCTGCCATCTTCAGCAAGTTTAAATTATCTTAATTACCTGGTTTAACCACAGCAAAGTGTACCTTACAAAAGCAGGCAAAATGTAATATAAAACTCACCAAAACTCTTCTCATAATGGCTTAAACTCTTACTGGGCTCACTCCCCTCCTTCGGTCTGGCCAGACAACAGGTTTGCACTGATATCTTTCAATATTTCTGTGTAATGTTGTGCTAACTTGCTCTCTGTGTGTGCTTGTGTGCTTTCTGTGAGCACTCGTTGGGTCTCTGTGAGCACTCATTCACTCTCTACGCACGCTCGTTCGGTCTCTGTTTGTGCACGCTCGTTCACTCTCTGTGCTCATTCATTCTGTTTATGCGCACTCGTTCGCTCTCTGCATGCTCATTCACAAGCACAGAGAGCACAGAGTGCACACTCGTTCACTCTGTGCTCATTTGCTCTCTGTGCTTGTTCACTCTGTGAGCTCTTGTTCACTCTTTGTGCACACTTGTTCGCTCTCTGTGCAAGCTTGTTCGCTCTCTGTGCTCATTCACTCTGCTTATGCACACTCGTTCGCTCTCTGTGCTTGTTCACTCTCTCTTTGTGCTCATTCACTCTCTGTGTGCACAGGTTCATTCTCTATTTGTGCTCGTTCACTCTGTGCTCATTCGCTCTCTGTGCTCGCACCCTCTCTGTGCATGCTCGTTCACTCTCTGTGCGTGCTCGTTTGTTCTCTGTGGGCCCTCGTTCGCTCTCTGTGTGCGCTCGTTCACTCTCTGTGTGCGCTCGTTCACTCTGTGCTCATTCATTTTCTTTGTGTGTGCTTGTTTGCTCTCTGTGCACGCTCATTCTCTGTCTGTGCACGCACGTTCACTCTGTGTCCACTTGTTCACTCTCTGTGTGCACTCGTTCGCTCTCTGCGTGCTCATTTGCTCTGTGCTCTTTCACTATCTGTGCGCGGTCGTTCGCTCTCTGTGCTCGTTCACTGTCTGTAAGCACTCGTTCGCTCTGTTTGTGCTTGTTTGCTCCCTGTGCTCTTTTACTCTCTGTGCACACTCATTCACTCTCTGTGCGCTCATTTGTTCTCTGTGCTTGTTAGCTCTCTGTGCACGCTCATTCACTATCTGTGCGCGCTCGTTCGCTCTGTTTGTGCTTGTTTGCTCTGTGCTCATTCATTCTGGTTATGCGCGTTCGTTCGCTCTCTGTGCATGCTTGTTCACTTCTCACTGGCCTCTCCAAACGAGCGTTAAGACAGATGCAGTACATCTAGATTGCTGCTGCTCAGGTCCTGACTAGAACCAGGAAGTACTTCACACATGTGTCCTGTGCTCAGATAGACAATAGACTTTAAAGCAGCTTTGCTTGTGAAAAAGTCTCTCCATGGACCAGCACCAAAGTACATCTCCCACATGAGCCGCATGAACCATCTCACACTCTGAGGACTTCAGGGACCGACCTCCTGCTGGTGCCCAGTCTCAGGACTAAACATGGGTAATAGGCATTTCAGTTTTATGCAGCTAAAACCTGGAACAGATGTGAGACAGGCCTCTATTTGATGATGTTTAAATCCATCCAATTATGCATATGACTGAAAGGTTTTTATTCTGCACTCTTCTATTTTAATGTCAATTTTATGATCACTTATATTTATTTTTTGATTTGTGTGATTTTAATGTCTTCCTTATTCTGTAAAGCACTTACTTTGTTTACGAATTATGCTGTACAAATAAACTTTTCTTGCCTTGCCTAATCAATTAAGCAAGCTATTATACATTTGAATGGGGAAACTCCTCCAAATCCGGAAGGAATAGTTTGTCTAAAATTCATTAATATTTGTAAATTGTTTATATTTGTAGGCAGTAGTTGTATGTTTGTTGTTTTGTTTGTTACCCGAGTATGCTGACCATTCCAGGTAAGTAAAGTAAAAAATTTAACAGTAACTAAGACCAACTCTAGTTTAAAGTAGGTCCTTGAGGAAAAACAGGAATACTCAATGAAACATTTTGTTCATTTTATTTTCCAAAAACAAAACACTGTGTGTTATTGCAGTATATTTATTTTGTTACTATATTGGTTATTGCATCAGACAATATTGCAATATTGATATTTTTGTGATATATTGTGTAGCCCTAATTAGTATATATTTATGTTCCTATATACTTGAATGTGTTACCATGGAGATGGTCAGTCTGCTTGCCGCTCGCCGCAGTCCTCTGTCGCCGCAGCTGATCTGGACGTCGTCCCAGTTCACTCTCCACAGCTGAGCTGCCAACTCACTCTCCAGACGCAACTTCCTGTTTCACAGGCAATCACAAGAGAGGACGACAATCAGAGCACAGGATTTCAACTGATATGTACTTTAGTCCTGATTTATGCCTGTTTTAATCTTGGTTTAGTCCTGGTAGAGTCCTGATTTAGAATTGGTTTTAACCTGGTTTAAACCTGGTTTGGTCCTGGTTTAGATGTCCATATACTAGATTTAAGTGTCCATACGTTGAAATGTCCATGTGGTTTGACATACATTGGCAAACAACTAGACCACTAAAAACAAGGACTGCCGAACACATCTGAAACATACACAGCAGAAGCCCTGTCGCAGGCAAGGCAAGTTATTTGTATAGCACAATTCGTACAAGTAATTCAAAGTGCTTTACGGAATAATAAAGACATTAAAATCACACAAATCAAAACAAAAATAATCACAAATAATCATCATAAAATTACCATTAAAACAGAAGAGTCAGTCATATGCACAGCTAAACAGAACTGTTTTGAGCCTGGATTTAAACATTGTCAAAGTAGAGGCCTGTCTCACATCTTCAGGAAGACTGTTCCAGATTTTAGCTGCATAAAACTGAAATGCTGATTCCACATGTTTAGTCCTGACTCTGGGCACCAGCAAGTTCTCAGAGTGCGAGATGGTTCATATGGCACTAACATGTCAGATGTACTTTGGTGCTAGGCCATGGACAGATTTGTACACAAGTAAAGCAGCTTTAAAGTCTATTCTTTGAGCTACAGGAAGCCATTGTAGAGAACGTATGTGCTCGTACTTCCTGGTTCTAGTCAGGACCCGAGCAGCAGTGTTCTGGATGTACTGTTCTGTCTTAACGCTCGTTTGGAGAGGCCAGTGAGCAGGCCATTACAGTAGTCTGACCGACTGGAGACAAATGCATGGATAAGTCTCTCTAAGTCTGACTTTGACAGTACACCTTTTATTTTTGTAATGTTTTAGATGGTAAAAAGCTGCAGATGTTATTGATTTGATGTGGCTGTTAAAGTTCAAGTTCAAGTCTATTATTACTCCTAGATTTTCTAGCCTGACTTGAAGGTTTTAGAGAAAGACTGGAGGTGACTGCTGACACTTTCTCTATGTTTCTGTGGCCAAAGATGATGACTTCAGTCTTGTCTGAGTTTAGCAGAAGAAAGTTGTTTTGCATCCACACACTGATCTGTTGGATGCAGTGGCCGAGTGAATCCACTGGTCCATATTCACCTGCTGCAGTGAGACATAGATCTGAGTGTAATTTGCAGAGTTGTGGTAGGACACATTATTGCTGCGTATTAACTGTAGAGATTGAACAACAGGGGTCCCAGGATTGACCCCTGGCTTTTATCTGAGACATTTTCCAATTTCAACAAAGTACTACCTGTTTTCTAGATAGGACTTGAGCCAGTTTAGTGCCGTACCAGAGATGCCCTCCCAGTCCTCTAGTCTCTGTAAGAGGATCACATGATCCACAGTGTCAAAAGCAGCACTCAGATCTAACAGGATCAAAACTGAGATTTTGCCTGCATCAGTGTTGAGACAGATGTCATTTGTCACCTTGATAAGAGCAGTCTCAGTGCTGTGGTGGGTCTAAAACCTGACATCAAAGGAGTTGTTCATTTGGAGAAAGTTAATAAGCTGTTGGTAAACAACTTTTTCGAGGACTTTGCCTAAAAATGGCAGATTTGAGATTGGTCAATAATTGTTCAATATTGTGGCATCAAGACTGCTGTTCTTTAGGAGAGGCTTGATAACCGCAGTTTTCAAAACTCTTGGGAATGTTCCAGATTGGAATGAGATATTAACTATGCAAGGGAGTGGTGATAGCAAACTGTTGAGCACAGACTTTAGAAATTTAGTGGGTAACACATCGAGGCAGTAGATGAACTGACAGGTGACAATCTCTTGGACAGTTTTGTCAGTTACAGGTGCAAAGTGAGTCAGCTCTAAGTGTCTAGGTGGGTACTGGGATGTTTTTTGCGTTGTGGAATTGATGGCATTTTTAATGCCCTGAAGCTTGTAATTAAAGAATACTGTAAACTCATTTCACTTAGATGTGTAAATTAGTTTCAATGGCAGCGGAGCTGGAGGGTTTGTTAATCTGTTTACTATTGCAAACAGGACACGAGAGTTGTTACTGCAACTTCCAATAATCTCAGAAAAATATCTTTCCCTTGTTCTACATAAAGTGTGGTTGTAACAGTGCATTTTTTCTCTGTAAATCTCATAATGAACCTGGAGCAGTAAGTTCCCCAGGATATGTGGGCATTGAACAAATAAAACAACCCAGTCGAGATGGGATGTGAGTTCCATTTTATTGAAAAGAAAAGTTCTGGATCTACACTCTGAGGACCCTGGCTCCTAAAGGTCTCAGTGAAGACATTGATCTGAGGCCCTTTCTGTAACTCTTAAATGGCTGGTCTGTGGCTGTATGTATGCCTCCAATATCAGCACCAACACTGCTGAAGTGTTGGTGCTGATATTGTGTCCTTCTATTTTTTTTTTAAATTTGCATATAAACTGTATATAGTATAAATATATTCAGCTGTGGCGAATTAATACACCACTTTAAATATAATAGTGACCACCTGTTTATATTTTTCATAGAATTCCAATGTTCAACAATTATAATTTAATTGACAATTGACATTTGTGTATATAAGCTTTGCTGTTACATAATTGGTCACGTGACTACCTGGGCTTGTATAGAACAGGTGTGAAACTGAATCCTTCATGTCTGAAGAAGGGCTTAACCCCAAAAGGTCACATTGTGGTGCTATAAAATAATACAAAATTGGGAGTGCCAAAGAACTGCACCCCAGATCTGTTCTGTTTTTCTGCTGTTTTGTCAGCATGCAGTCTGAACTTTTTATCAAATGTTCATGTCTCTACCTACCAGTACTTAATCCTCGTTTAGACCTGGTTTAGACCTGGTTCAGTCTTTTTTAGTCCTTGTTCAGTCTTGGTTTAGTCCTGGTTTCTGACCTGTAGATGAAGACTGTGATGGTAATGATGATAATGAAGACAAAGCAGATGACGATAGAGACGAGCTGCTGCATCGACACTGTGCCTGAAACAAACAAAAAAAACAAATAAGTAAACAACAACAAGAAAAAAGATCCAAGGGAGAAGAGCCAAAGGAGCAGAGCTAGAGCCAAAGAAACAGAGCCAGAGGAGAAGTCAGGAGCAGAGCCAGAGGAGCAGAGCCAGAGGAGCAAACAGGAGCACAGCCAGAGGAGCAGAGCCAGAGGAGCAGAGCCAGAGGAGCAGAGCCAGAGGAGCAGAGCCAGAGGAGCAGAGCCAGAGGAGCAGACAGGAGCAGGCAGGAGCAGGTAGGAGTAGAGTCAGAGGAGCAGAGTCAGAGAGGCAGAGCCAGAGGAGCAGACAGGAGCAGAGCCAGAGGAGCAGACAGGAGCAGAGCCAGAGGAGCAGAGCCAGAGGAGCAGAGCCAGAGGAGCAGAGCCAGAGGAGCAGAGCCAGAAGAGCAGAGCCAGAGGAGCAGAGCCAGAGGAGCAGAGCCAGAGGAGCAGAGCCAAAGGAGCAGAGCCAGAGGAGCAGACAGGAGCAGAGCCAGAGGAGCAGAGCCAAAGGAGCAGAGCCAGAGGAGCAGACAGGAGCAGAGCCAGAGGAGCAGAGCCAGAGGAGCAGACAGGAGCAGAGCCAGAGGGGCAGAGCCAGAGGAGCAGAAAGGAGCAGAATCAGAGGAGCAAACAGGAGCAGAGCCAGAGGAGCAGACAGGAGCAGGCAGGAGAAGATAGGGGGTCTTACGAGCAAGACATTCGGGCTTGTCGTTCTTGAAGCCGCACTCAGGTGTGTCGGGGGGCGGGACTCCACCTGGCCACTGGAATCTCCGGCCCCTCTGCCACACCAGTTGCTTAATGCTGCCGTTGTACAGCGCCACCATCTGGACACACAGAGCACTGAAGGTCAAAGGTAACTGGACTTTTATGCTACATTCCATTCAAGCTCCAAGGTTGGACCTCGGGGGAACGTTTTCTCCCCGAGTTTCTATGTTTCAGTGCTCAAGTCAGAAAATACACTGCTCAGTACATTATATCTTGTCACAGCTAACCTGCTAGCTTCCATGTTCCAAACAGGAAGTGAGCATGGGCATGCTTCTGGCTTCATTGATTCCAATTTACTTTCTATGGAAAAACTGTGGTCCCCTCTCATTATGCGGACCTTAAAATGTTGGTTTTAACCCCCTCTGCATGACCCTGGCCTTATTTCACTATTTCGTACCAAAATCAAGATATGAACATTAATAACAGCCCAATCAGTTGCCTTTTTTCTCCAAAGTCGCACCACAGCATTACTAAGCGCCCACTCTCTGCAAAACCAGCTGTGCTGAAAGGAAAGTTACTTTTAACAGCCTTGTTCCTGATTAGTTCTTTGGTTGCCATGACACAATCGTAATTCCAAATATGGCTTCAGATTATCTGCTATAACTGCTAGCCTTGATGAGCTTCATTTGGAGCACTGCCGGTGGTGGGTCAGTCTACTTCTTTATACAGGCTACATTGTGTCCCCAGATATGAGACATGTTCAAATCAAATATAACTTTCACTGATAACAATTGTAATGCTGATTTATTCTTGATTGACTCTCAACTCTCCCATGTATTTCTTGCTCTGGCAACCCAGGTTCAATTGTGATTGTAGTACTTTTTTGTAAGAGGAAGGACACATATGCAAGGACACTCTGCACTATTTCACTTTCGGAGGCATGTCTCACCTGAAAGTGGGCGGAGCTGAGGTCGGTCATGTCCCAAACAGTGAAGTCCAACTCTCTGTCCCCGAGAGCATCCATCTGCACTTCACCCATAATACCTGAAATATATACATATATATAAGTATTACAGAGAGACACCTGCACCTCCTCCACTCACTCACACTGAAATATACACAAATATACACAAGTACTAGAGTAATACTACAGTAATATTATAGTACAGGTAATACACAGACACAGAGCTTTTATCTGCACCTCCCACATGACACCTGAAATATACAAGTACACCGAGTACTACAGTAATACTACCATACAAGTACTACATGGAAACAGAGCATCCAGCTGCACCTCCCCCATGATACCTACAAGATATACATAGCAATAAAGTAATACTACAGTAATATTACAGTACAAGAACTACAGGGGCATCCGCACCTCCCCCATCATTCCAGAAATACACAAATACACATGTACTCCAGTAAAAGTACTGCAGTAACCGCCAGAGCCTCCTGGATCATTGTCAGTAAGGATCAATAACCATAAGGATCAGTATTAAGGATCAATATGACCAAACAGAAGTCAGTCTGTATGACCCCTGTGTGACCTGCGTCAGATGCCCTCCCATGCTCCTGTAACTTGTGTGCCAGATTCCCTACTATCCTCCAATATCCCTGTGCACCATATTCCCTTCCTGTGTGTCAGATGCCCTCCCTCTATGTTATATTCCCACCCTGTGTGTCAGATGCCCTTCCTGTGTGTCAGATGCCCTCCCTGTGTGTCATATTCCCTCCCTGTGTGTCAGATGCCCTCCCTGTGTGTCATATTCCCTCCCTGTGTGTCAGATGCTCTCCCTGTGTGTCATATTCCTTCCCCGTGTGTCAGATGCCCTCCCTGTGTGTCATAATCCCTCCCTGTGTGTCAGATGCCCTCCCTGTGTGTCATTATGCCCTCCCTGTGTGTCATATTCCTTCCCCGTGTGTCAGATGCCCTCCCTGTGTGTCATAATCCCTCCCTGTGTGTCAGATGCCCTCCATGTGTGTCATATTCCCTCCCCCTGTGTCATATTCCTTCCCTGTGCGTCAGATGCCCTCCCTCTTTGCCTGTGTGGTGTAATCAGATCTGTACAGCTGTAGGGTTTGTGTGTAATCAGATTACAGTTTGTGACTCGCTGCTCTGAAACACAAACAGAATCATACTTCACGAGCGTGATGTCATGGCGGCACGGTGGTTAAGCATTCAGGCTACATAGCAAGAAGGTTCCTGGTTCTCCTCCCGGGTCATTCTGCATGTAGTTTGCAAGTTCTCCCTGTATCTGTGTGGAGTTTGCATGTTCTCCTTATGTCTGAGTGGGTTTCCTCCTGGCACTCCGTTTTCCCCCATCAATGCACAACATGCACAATAAGTCAAATTCTCCAGCTAAGATAGTCCTGAGCAAAACTAGGTCAAGATCTGGAGATGGGTCCCACTGCTCCTGGCAGGTTAAAGAGGATCAAATTTAAAGATTTTAATTGATTTTTTTGTGGAGTTTCTACCATGTTATACCATTGTTCCCTCATCTAAAACATGCCTGAAGAGGTTTTAGATGTCATCCATGCATGTTTGAGCATTTTTGTGATCTCTCCTGGGCCCTATTTGAACTGTGATGGAAATTTAAGTATATTCATGTTGTAAAGAAATTATTCTTATGATATGTCTTTGTGTAAATGCATTTGATCTGTGTCAGTGTGTCAGACCAAGAGCAGACATGAACATGTGTGAAGGCTCTGTCACAAAGCTTTAGTTGTCTTACCTGTCCTCAGGTGTAAAAGTTAATTATCTCATTGGTGTGAAATAAAAGTCACCCTGCTTTGATATGTATGTAGCTTTGTAATTCTGGTATAGATACTCAGAGCTCAGATGCTCTGGGTGGGAAAGGCTGAGATACTCTTGTTTGGGATGCTGGAAGGCCCCCCCCTCCACAACAGAAGCCTTCTTACGGTTAGCAGTACGAGCCTGTACAAGGCTCCGCCCACACGCCTACATCACTCATGCTCCCACATGACAACTCTAAATAAATATACAAAAGTATGATACAAAACTATACAGAGTAACTTGACAAACGTGATGTGATGTGCAATAGTTGAATTAGTGGGATGCAGCTGATTGTGTTGTGATGCCACTCTGAAGGAGGAGTGACTTAGCACAGGGAGCAAAGGGAGGAGAGACTCAAAGCGTCAAAAATAAAACTGAAACATAACATGTTAATATGTTCTTTTGGGCAAATATAGCATTTTCAATAAAAGGCAGCATTGTGATCTAAATATCTTATGTGGTAGCAGTTAATACTCCATAGAAGTAAAATACCCCCTCTTTATTTACACGTTGAAACAGAAGCTTCTCTGAATTGTACCTCATGTTTATAATAAGAACAATAACATAATGTAGGTATTAAATCTGCATTTGTGTCTGTTGCTCTGCCAGATGGTGCATCAGGCTCATAAACACGAGGAGCAGGTTCAGTCACATCTCCCTAAACACATTTAAACATAATCAGGTTTATAACGTCTACCACAGTTTCTGCTCTGACACACAGGTGGGAAGGGGCTAACCACTCTGCCACAGAGATAACCACTCTGCTACAGCGATAACCACACTGCCACCGGGATAACCACTCTGCCACAGGGATAACCACTCTGCCACAGGGATAACCACTCTGCCACAGAGATAACCACTCTGCCGCAGAGATAATCATTCTGTCGCAGAGATAACCACTCTGCCACAGGGATAACCACTCTGCCACAGGGATAACCACTCTGCCACAGGGACAACCACTCTGCGACAGCTCTTTACAGGATGCTTCACAGACTCAGAGGTTGTGGGTTCAGCTTTTCTATGAAACACATTTATTTATGACTCTAAACCAAACAGAGACTCTTTTCTTTTAAAAACAGAAATATTTTCTCAGTGGAATAAATGAGTTTGTGCGACTGAAAAATGTGACAGAAAAACACTGAAAGAATGTGTCTGTGTCCCACGCCTCCACATGTGTGTGTATGCTTGAGTATGTGTGTGTGGATGAGAGAATGCATGCCTCCACAGACCAGACATGCACATGTATGTGTGTGTGTGAGAAAGAGTGTGTGTATGAAAGTGTGTGTGTGTCTGCGAGTGCGGCTGAAAGTGTGTTTCATATATGTATGTATGTGTGTCTCACATGCACACACGTGCACGTGAGAGAGAGAGTGTGTGTGTGTGTGGGGGGGTGTGTGTGTGTGTGTGTGTGTGCGCGCGCGAGAGAGGGAGAATGCATGTTGGAGCGTACTAAAGGTCATCTCTGTGGTCTAGATTGACTCAGGTGTGGCTCAACGGCACAATGTCAGGAGCAGTGATTGGTTCACTCAGAGACTCCTGCTCTCTGATTGGTTCACTTAAGAGACTCCGGCCTTCTGATTGGTTCACTCAGAGCGTCCTGCTCTATGATTGGGTCACTCAGAGAGTACTCCGCTCTGATTGGTCCCTTGAGTATTTTGTGGCCTCTAATTGGCTGAGGTGGAACAGGAAGTGCAGCTTGTTTGTTGGTGAAAGAACAGGAAATAGTCTCAGGAAGTGGTTTCCTGTCAACTCAAAAACACAAAATGTGAAACTGTGCAGTCCTGATTCAAGACCAGGACTAAACTAGGACTCAACTTGAACTAAAACCAGGACTAAACCGAGACTGAACCGGGACTAAACCGGGATTAAACAAGGACTAAACCAGGACTAAGCAAGGGCTAAACTGGGACTGAACCGGCAGTAAACAGGGACTAGACCGAGACTAAACCGGGACTAAACTGGGATTAAACCAGGACTAAACCAGGATTAAACCAAGACTAAACATGCATAGCCAATCCTCTATCCCTTCTCCCTCACTCCTACCCCTCCTGCCCCTGGCCCTCTCACCATTCTCTCAGTAAAAGACTGTGGGTTAGTTGGACAGTCTAGACTGATATCTGTCTGTCTATTTTATACAGAGGAATATCAGTCTGGTCCCTAGTTCCTCTGTTACATCCATAGACTACAAAAAGTAGACTCACTTAGGATGAGGTCACCCACAGCATTTGGCTCCAAACAAAGCTCAATGAGGCGAGCAGTTCCACACATTCAAAGCCATCCATAACCTTGCACCTCCATACCTCTCAGACCTCCTCCATATTGCCACACCCGCTCGCTCTCTCCGCTCCTCTTCCTCTCTCCATCTCTCTGTTCCCTCAGCCCGGCTTGTCACCATGGGGAGCAGGGCCTTCAGCCGCTCTGCTCCCCAGCTCTGGAACTCTCTTTCCCCTTACCTCCGCAATACTGACACACTCTTAGACTTCAAATCCAAACTCAAAACCCACTTGTTCAGACTGGCATATTCTTTATAATCCACACCTGCTCTGTCCTTTTTCAATGTTTTTTATCTGAATGCTTTTAACTGCATGTTCATAAATGTTTTTGATGATTTTAACTGTCTGTATATGTATATATTGTATGTAAGGTGACCTTGAGTGCCCAGAAAGGCACCCTATAAATAAAATGTATTATTATTATTATAGCCACAGCTGCGCTGGGGCAGACTGACGGAAGCAAGGCTGCCAATCTGCGCCATCAGCCCCTCCAACCACCACCTATCATTCACACACACACCACTTTCATACTAGGCAATGTGGGTGAAGTGTCTTGCCTAAGGACACAATGACAGAACTTGGTCCGAGCGGGACTCGATCCTCCGACCTTCGGGGCGGGGGACCAACACTCTAACCACTGAGCCACTGTCGCCCCAAGATATGTACAGTCTATGGTTACGTCTCGAGTCAGAACCAAGCATGTTTGTCCAATCAGATTAGTATATTTCAGTTACGCAAACAACAAACAAACAAAATTACATTTCTCTTTCCTAAGATGAACAGAGTTAAGTGTTTCTCTCATTGCATTTGCAGAAATTAGCCATGTTTTTCAGTCCCTGTGATATTTTTGTTCTTTCTTTTTTCCTCATAAGTAGCCATATTTGCTTTGATGTGAACCACGTGTGTCCCTGATTGGCTCATCCACCTGTCAGTCACGCCCATCTAAACTTGTTTTTGAAAAGGAGGAGGCTGTGGAGTACCAACAAAGAAAAGATTTCACTTTCAGAGTACCACTAGAACCAGGTCTATGACAGGACTATTCCAGGTCTAATCTAGGCCTAAACCAGGCCTGATCTAGGACTAAATCAGGTCTAAAAGTGGACTACATCATTTCCACTGTAGTTCTAAACAGAAATTATCAGAGGACAGAAAAATGAATCAAATGAGATGGACTAAACTGGGACTAAACCAGGTGTGTACCAGGACGGTACCAGGATTGAACAAGAACCAGACCTAAACCAGAATTAAAGTAGGACTAAACCAGGACTTAAGCACGTCTGAACCAAGACTGAGCCAGAACTTGGGCTAAACCGGGACTCAACTAGGACTAAAGAAAGATTAAACCAGATCTGAACCACGACGTTCTCCAACAGCTTGGAGAACGGAGGAGGAGACTAGAGGAGGGTGGAGAAAGGAGGAGGGGGAAGAGGCCAGAGGAGGCTAGAGGAGGCTGGAGGAGGCTGGAGGAGGCTGGAGGAGGCTAGAGGAGGCTAGAGGAGGTTGGAGGAGGCTGGAGGAGGCTAGAGGAGGCTGGAGGAGGCTGGAGGAGGCTGGAGGAGGCTGGAGGAGGCTGGAGGAGGCTGAAGGAGAGAGGAGGAGGCTAGAGGAGGCTAGAGGAGGCTGGAGGAGGCTGGAGGAGGCTGAAGGAGGCTGGAGGAGGCTGGAGGAGGCTGGAGGAGGCTGGAGGAGGCTGGAGGAGGCTGAAGGAGAGAGGAGGAGGCTAGAGGAGGCTGGAGGAGGCTAGAGGAGGCTAGAGGAGGCTAGAGGAGGCTGGAGGAGGCTGGAGGAGGCTGGAGGAGGCTGGAGGAGGCTGGAGGAGGCTGGAGGAGGCTGGAGGAGGCTGGACCTGCCACAATGCCAAATTTAAAAGTGCGACATATTGCTTAAGTAAATATAGACAACAATAATACTGAAATCAAACTATAAAGTAGAATTATGTCCAATGTCTGTCATGTATCGAATAAGTCAGTATAGTATTTATTGTGACAAGCCTGGAGGACTCTGGAGTGTGATGGATAGTGCAGCCCCATAGAGAATATTTCCTGTGGTGTTGTTTTTTTTTTTTTATGTGAGAAAAATTCACTCTCCCACAGCCACGACTCCACAACTGTACCCCCCTCTACCCCTCCTCCCACACTCTACCCATTAACCCCTCTTCCCGCACCCCTCTACCCCTCCTCTCTCACCCCCCTGACCCCTCCACCCCTCCTCCCTCACCCCCTTATCCCTCTACCCCTCTGGAACTCCCTAAATTCTCAGCATTTCGTCCGGGGGCGGGGCTTAGCATTCCAGGTCAGTCAAAGCTAACCAACTGTGTGCTGTGTTTTAAATGGAGAAATGGAGAGTTCATTTCATAATCAGCAGATGTAATTACTGCAAATATTAAGGTTCTGCGATATGAGAGTATTTTTGTGACCCGCTAAATACAGTTAACTAATACCTTTATTTATAATTTTCTTTTGTCCAAAAAATAGCTCGGTTTTGCCAAGACTTGGTTAGCAAACCTGACCAAAAACCCTAAACTTACCTATTCAAAACCTAGCCCTGATCCTAATCCTAAAGTTAACCCGAGTGTGAAAAAATATATATTCAAAACTCAACATTTGTTGAACCACAACACAAAGTGGCTGTTGTTTGACATAAAGGTGTTTGGGGTTGTTTTTTTGCTATAATTTTAGGCCAAAAATTGGCTTGGTCTTGTCAAAAAGCTGTTTTTAAAAAACAGCTCAGATGAATAGGAAATGTGCTTAAAAGTGGGTTACCATGGTTGCAATAGAATGGTAAGTCCCTCTCCCAGACGAAATGCCAAGGTTTTAGGGAGTCCCCCTTCCCCTCCCATGCCCCTCACACCCCAGATCCCTCCTGCCCCTCAGCCACAGCCCTCAGAGAGCTGCCCTTGCCCCTCTCTCCCCTCAGAGCAGTGGTTCCAGTGGTTTTCTCGTCCAAGTTTCTCAGAGGGACCCAGAACCAAGAGGAAAAAAGAGACAGGGGAAGACCAGGAAAGGAGAGAAGCAGAGGAGGAAAGGAGAAGAGAGGAGCAGAGCTGGATGAGAAGAGAAGGGAAGAGAAGGACAGGACCAGAGGAGCTGAGCAATTGTTTTGAATGATGTGGTATAATTAAGTTGTTATTATTATTATTATTTTGAAAAGAGCAGAGGGCGAGGAGGAGAGGAGCAGAGGAGGAGAGGAGCAGAGGGGCAGAGGAGGAGAGGAGCAGAAGAGGAGAGGAGCAGAAGAGGAGAGGAGCAGATGGGAAACTAGAGGAATGAAATCTCACAAACAATCCCTGAACTATACAGACCGCAGAGCAGTGGGTATTCACTCACAGAGCAGAGAAATAGAGAGCAGCTCTGAGAGGTCAGAGGTCAGAGGATGTTTCTCAGGACTTTATTAAATTAAATCCAAATGTGGCTTTGGGACAGAGGTTTAGAGAGAGGTATGTCTCCCACCAGAGTCAGCAGCAGCTTGTCTTTGTCCCCTTCAGTCATCCTCTGCTCCTCTGCTCTTCTCCTCCTCCACAGCAGCGCCATGTTTTGGTTTATTAGGGAGCTTCACCTTTCACTCCACCTCACACAACAATGCTGCTCTGTGATTGGTTCAATCCAGGTTTGAACCAGTTCTAAACCAGATCTGAACAAGGACTAAAGCAGATCTATACCATCACTAACCAGGTCTGAATAAGGACTAAACCAAGACTGAACCAGGACTAAATACGGACTAAACCAGGGCTAAACTAGTTTTGAATCAGGTCTGAACCAGGTCTAAACCAGGGCTGAACTATGGCTGAAGCAGGAGCAGGGCACACGACCAGAGCAGAGGGTCAATCACAACACAGGAGCAGAGCGGAAAGTTGTGATTGGTCAGTGAGAAGCAGGTGTGAGTGGCTGAAGTCAGACTCACCTGTGAAGCTTCGGTTCCACATTCTGGGCGTCACCACGTCCCTCTGAGGCCTGAGGTACCGAATCCCGGTCTGGGTCTCAGTTCGGTTCAGATCCGGCAGAGACTCATTCAATGCCAAAGAGAAGAGCAGCACGGCGTCATAGAAGCCCCCAGCGATGACATTAAACTGAGGAACAGAGGATGAGAACAGTAGAGGAAGAGGGTCAGAGGGTTAGAGGATGAAGAGAGGAGGAGAAGAGGTTGCAAGGGAGAGGGCCAGAGGAGCAGACGTTGATGCAGAGGAGAGGAGGAGGAAAGGAGGGTTAGAGGGGCAGAGGTGAAGGTCAGAGAAGGAGAGGGCCAGAGGAGCAGAGGAGCAGGGCAGAGGGTCAGGGGAGCAGAGGAGAGGGTCAGAGAAGCAGAGGATGAAGAGAAGAGGAGCAGAGGAGCAGATGATGCAGAGGCTAATGCGGAAGATCAGTGCCAGAGAGCGTGTGATGGTGCAGAGGCTTAGAGGTGCAGAGGATCAGTACCAGAGAGCGTGTGATGGTGAAGTTGAACATGTCTCCTGCATCTCGTTGTAGATCTTGGACAAACTGTGAGTACTGCTGTGTCTGAGGCTGGAAGTACGAGATGATCTTCACAAACTGAGAAACAGACACCATGAGACATCAGGAGGTTTGTAAAGACAGGAGGAGTAATTAAACACGATTAAACATCAGGAGGGGCAGAGGGGTAAAACATTGTTAAAGATCATGTTGTAACGTTGTTCCCTCCTTAAAAAACATGCCTGAAGAGGTTTTAGATGTCATCCATGTATGTTTCAGTAATCTAGTGATCTCTCCTGAGCTCTGTTTGAATTCTCCTCACGGTTAGCTGTTCAAGGCTCCACCCACAAGCCTTACATCACCTATGCTCCCACATGACAATTCTCCATAAATATATAAAAACATGACACAAAACAGGAAACAGCAACTTGACAAACCTGAGTTTCATTACTCAGCTACATACTGATGTGTTGTGATAGCGCTTGGAGTGACTTAGCTCAGGGAGCAAAAGGAGGGGAGACTCGTCAAAAATGAAAGTGCAACTTATAAAAAAATCATGTTGATATGTTGTTTTGGGTGAATATAGCATTTTCAAAACAATAAAAGGCAACATGGTGATCTAAATATGTGTTAGCAGTTCATACCCCATAAAAGTAAAAAAAAAACAACCCTCTTTAAACATCAGGAGGGCACTAAAGGCGAGGTCAGGGGTTCTGTTGTCATTGTAATTAAACACACTTCATCAGGAGCTCAGGGACAGAGGGTTGTAAAGGGTAGAGAGGTCAGGAGTTGTTGCAATTGCCATTTTGTGATTATAAGAGCACAAATGCTGATTGAAAATAAAGAAAATACAGATTTCTTAAACTTCACTGATTAAAGTGTTTAAATCCTATTCTGCAAATTTGACTTTTCAGAGTTTTTAACAATGTTATAGTTGTTTCCTTTCACCATTAACTCACCTGAAGCTGTATTTAGAGTGGATGTCTGTGTAGACCCTCAGTCGTCCAGGTATGTATTTAGAGTGATTCACGCATGTTTCAGTAATGTTTAATTGCATATTTTCAAGGCGCCATTTTGCTATTCAAGCCCTGTTTCCACCGGTACAAGCCCACTGTGACATACTTACTTTCTTCTCCAGTTTTATTTTTTTCAATCAGTGATACACGTAGGATTCAGCAGCACCATGTAGTCACTTTGGTACAAATGTGCAGTTATACGTAGGAGGAGCCATGATGATGTTTATGGTGACATCAGCTCCTACTGGGCATAGCAATTTTAGATCAATATTTTGATAAATGTGAAAACCAACGGGTGTCATACACTATAACTACAGAGCAGACACAAGCACAATATATCTGCTTTAAAAGGACATACACTGGTGTATCTGTGTCCTAATGAAACCTGTCTCTGCAGGACACTTTTCAGATGTACTAATAGAAGCGAGCAGTTACAATGAATGTGATTTGATGGCAGGAATGCCATCTACCATTTATTTGTGGACTTGAAAACAACAGGCGGCCTCTGTACTTACCTCTTACATCATAAAGCTGAGAATTTCAAAATGGCAAGTTTATATGGGGCTTAGAGAAAGCAGACTAAATAAGGCTCATCAAACAAGTGTGAATGAAACAAAATTAAAACTCCGGGTGAGTTTGTGATGAGGGAACAATGTTCTTACACGGTTAAACTACATACAAATGTATATGTACATATAAATGTGCATAGCTAACCTGCTAGTCAAAGAGTTCCAAACAGGAAGTGGGCGCGCTTCCGGCTCCATCAACTCTGGCCCAATTAACTTTCTACTAAAAAACTTTGTCCGCTCTCTCTGTAACCGCTGCTGTCGTCATTCTGACTTTAAAATATTGGTTTTAACCCACTGTACATGATCCTGGGGCACTTAATTTTTGTCTGTAAATCAAGATATGAATATTAATAACAAACAAGTCACATGCCTCCTTTCCCCAAGGTCGCTCTCGTTAACATTAGCAACAGGTTTGATTGACAGTGTTGCTAAGCGCCCGTCCCATGCTAAAACAAGCAGTGCGGGCAGGAAGGGGCATTACCTTCAACAGCCTCACTCCTGATTGGCTGTCTGGTTGCAAATTGGCCCCTATAACTGTGAGCCTAGATGAGCTTAATTTGAAGCCAAACATTATGGGTGATGTGACACTCACGCAGTCCACTTCTTTGTACATTCTGTGGTCAAACCCTGCTACAGAACCTGAACCAGAATCTTCAGAAAGAGCCAGACTTACCCTGAAAGCCTGCCGAGCCTCTGCATCCTCTCTATCACCTCTGCGCCAGGGAAAGACTAGGTCTGGACCACTCCTGGGATTGTCCAAGTCCGGGTCTTGGTCTGGGTCCTGGTCTAGGTCCTGGTCTAGACCCGATCCGAGACTCTCTCCGAACAAGTCGATGTAGAAGAAGACAAACTCGTGGATGAACGGAACGTCTCTATAGAACTGAAGGAGAAGAGCCCGGAAGACAGAGACTCCACAGCACACGTACACCACTGAAACATAACCAGAACCAGGACTGAATCAGGTCTAAACCAGGGTTTAAACCAGGACTAGATCAGTACTAAACCAGGACTAGACCAGGACTGAAACTGGTCTTGACCAGTCTTGAATTTTTCATGAGTTAAAGATTGACCATCTGTTTGTCCAGTTTGCTCCCAGCAACATTTATTAACAAGGAATCACTGAGGAGGAGAGGTAGGAGGATGAAAACAAGGAGATGAAAAGAGAAGGAGAGAAGGAGACAAGAAGAGGAGACAAGGAGAGGAGGAGACAATGAATCAATGAGGAGGGAAGAAAGGAGTGAAACTAGGAAAGGAGACAACGAGAGGAGGAAAGCAGGAGACAGGGAGATCACTGAGGAGGAAAGGAAGAAGGGAAGGATGACACAAGGAGAGGAAGAGGGAAGGAGACAAGGAAAGGAGGAGAGAAGGAACTGAAGAATCGCTGAGAAGAAAAAGATTAGGAGACAAGAAGAAAAATAAGCAAGGAGGGAAAAAGACAAGGAGAGGAGACAAGGAGGAAGAAAAGAAATAATGAGAGGAGAAGGGAAGAAGACAAAGAGAGGAGGAGACAAGGAACCACTTAAGAGGAAGGAGACTAAGAAGAGAGAATGAAGCAAGGAGGCAAAAAGACAAGGAGAGGAGGAAAGAAGGAGAGGAGCAGACAAGGAGGAGGAAAGGAAATGAGAAGAGGAGGAAACAATGAGACGAGGAGATGAGAAGAGAAGGAACCAAAGAAAACAAGAACGGAAGGAGGAAAAGAGGTTAGGAGTCACCAGCTCAGATGTTTAATCCACTCTGATGTGTTCTTTATTAAAGTCACTGAAGAGGAAAGGAAACAAGGAAGCAAGGATCAAGGAGGGAACATGAGGAAGAGAGGAGCACCGATTAGGTCTATGGAAAACCAGAGGAAACCCACACACCCTCTGTCCTGAGTGGACCTGGCCTCTTCAGACTTCAACTCGATCTGCAGGCTGTCCATTCTGCTTTAGTCCTGGTTCAGTCCTTGGTTTAGTCCTTGGTTTAGTCCTTGGTTTAGTCCTTGGTTTAGTCCTTGGTTTAGTCCTTGGTTTAGTCCTTGGTTTAGTCCTTGGTTTAGTCCTTGGTTTAGTGCTGGTTAAGTCCTGGTCCAGTCCTGTTCTAGTCTGGGTTTGGTCCTGGTTTTAATCCTAGTTCAGTCCTGGTCCAGTCCTGGTCTAGTACTGGTTCAGTCCTTGTCCAGTCCTTATTAAGTCATTGTTCAGTCCTTGATTTAGTCCTCGATTTAGTCCTTGGTTTAGTCCTGGTTTAGTTTTGGTCCAGTCCCGGTCTAGTCCTGGTTCAGTCATAGTTCAGTGCTGGTCTAGTTCTGGTTCAGTCCTGCTTTGTGGTTCTTCACACGATTGATCTTTTTCCCACTGTGTTTTGGCTGCGTTTTGGTGTTTTGAGTCATGCCTCTCCCATTCTCCATCACATCTTGCACCAGCAACCTGTAGTTGGCCTCAGAGTTGATGTTTTGGGTGTGTTTTAGTACTGTTTTGGTGCTGTTTTGGGTCATACCTCTCCCATTCTCCATCACATCTTGCACCAGTGCTCTGTAGTTGGTCTCGGAGTTGATGATGTGGTCCCGGACTGTGATGTTCTGCTTCTGGAGCCTTGTGTACAAACCCTCCACAGCGAAGTAACACGAGCGGTCGTCGTTGGAGTCTGTGTTATCACTGAACAGCAGCATGGCTCTGTTCCTCCAGCCAAACGTCTCCTGCAGACATCCAGACAAAACACTGAGTCAGAGACTATCAACACAACAAGGCCCCACATACAACTGAAACCTGAACTAAAAGACTAAACTGACTAAAATATGTTGAAAATTAGATTAATATGTAGAAAAGAATAACATGATAATATAATATATGAATATAATGTAATTTCATTAATATGTAGAAACTTTGAGTTCCATATTGGTGACATCATACAAGAAACACAAGAAACACATTTTTTTCCTGACACTTTTCTGATACATTATTTCAACACTTGAGTGGTCGTCCAGAACACAGTGCAGATGGACTTTTGTCTTCCTTTGTTTTCTTTCCTGATGCATGGAGCTTTCAAAGAAGAACTTGGATGGACATTGGCTTCCGTCCTGGATCACCACAGCTGGATTCAAACTAGTTTTGCTTGGTGAGGTTTTGCAATACAGACTTCATTTGAAAAGGAAATCTTCATCTACAAAGACGTGTAAATGCTCAAAGGACATTGTGTTTTGTTAATGCAAAATGCTTAACTGTAATTCTCTAAACATACTCAACAGTCTTAGCTCTGACACCATTACACCATTTTTGATTCATCTCAAAAAAGCTAAAATTCACTTATTTCAATTGATTAGAAAATTGGTCTTTTTCAGTCTTTTTATCTGCAAAATCTCACATGTGTACCAGCATGCTACCCTAACCCCATGCTGCTACTACAGTTTCAACACAGTTGGGACACAGTTGATAGACCACTTATCCTTTTAAGACAATGAAACTAATCTATAGGGTAGCTACAAGTGCAAAACCTCAAGGGAGTATTCACATCCATAAGGTCCCTTTGTTGATTTTATGAGAGAAGAACCTGGAGATAAGAGGTCTTCAGAATGTGGTTTCCCAATGAATACATCCACATTTGCACACATCAAAAAAGTAAATGGGAAGTGAAAAAAAGTTTGTCATAATCCAATGAAATTTGGTACACTCATGCTTTATGTGACCTTAAGCAAAAAATTCTATTGGGACCACACCCTTTCTCCTACATGAATCAACATCTCAATCAACAAACTAATGGAACTGACTTCATCTACATGAACTGTGTTTTGGATCCACAACCGTTAACGTTTCCTTGCATGTTGTGTTTGTGACAATGATTGGTTATGAAGTATGATTAATGAATAATAAAGGGAGAACGTGTGATGGAAATGTGTGTGTATTCATGTTGTAAAGAAAATATTATTCTTACATTTCTAAGTACGGTAAGTGCATTTGATCTGTGTGATTAACATGTGTGAAGATTCTATCCCATCCTCCAGGAAAGCCTTTGTAGGAGGACAGGTGTAAAAGTTGATTAAATCATGGGTGTGAAACTAAAGTACGATACAGCTGAAACCAGAAGTTTACATGCACTATATAAAAAGACACATACACTTTTTTTCCTCTGTCTGACATGAAATCAGACTCAACTTTTTCTATTTTGGGTCAATTAGGATAAACAAAATTATTTCTATTTGCTAAATGCCAGAATAAAGGAGAGATTTTTTAGGCAATTTTTCATGACTTTCTTCAAAGTCACAAGTTTACATGCATTTAATTAGTATTTGATACCATTGCCTTTAAACTTAAATTTTCCATTAGAAAGAAACATTTGTGCCCAAGTTTTAAATTCCTGGCTGATGTCTTAAGACATCTTCAGTATTTCCACATAATGTTCTTTCCTCATGATGCCATCTATTTTGTGAAGTGCACCAGTCTCTCCTGCAGCAAAACAACCCCACAACATGATGCTGGCATTCCTTTTCCTCGATGCTTATTATGGCCAAACAATTTTTGTCTCTCTCACACATTCATAGTTTTGATGACTTTAGAGAGAATCTAAACCATGAAAATGAAGAAAAAAATGTTTTCAAAAACTGTTGAATGGTCATGTATATTGAATCTGAGCTCTCTCAGCCTCTCATCTGTGGGCTGTATGTTCTGTGCTTGTATGTTTAGTTTAGTTTACAGGAGCACCTGTAAGGTCTGCATTTATCTGTTTGTTCTGAACAGCTGTATGGTTACCTGTATGTTAAGCCCGAGCTCGCCCAGCCTCCTGTGTGTGGGGCCGGTGTTGGTCACGTTGTACTCTTCAAACCCAATGGCCCGAGCACCAGCTGTAACCATGGGAACCTGCCAGTGCGTGGTGAAGCGGGCGACAGGCGAGGAGGAGTAGTCGCATCCGGGCCCGATGAAGGCCCACGGGTCCACGGCCAGCTTCAGGTCCACGGCCACCAGAGGCGCTATGGAATCTGAGCAGAAGCCGGCAGCATTCTCCGAGCTGCCATTCACGAGGCGCAGTGTGATACCAGGGAGCAGCCAGCGGTCAGAGTTAACTCGATGGACCGCCGCCATCAGGGCGGGACCTACGCGAGGCCATGCCCATGCATATTCTGTATTTGAGTGCGGTAGGATCACAGCAAGACAAACCTCCTGCTCCAAGACACAACCAGAGGGGAGAAGCCAGAGGAGCAGGACCGGCCAATGAGAGCGCAGCATTGTGTCAGGGGGCGGGGCTAGAGAGCATGCATCACCTACAGATGGTGCTGCTAAGACAGAGGGAAATACAAGTTAATACTTCATATTCATATTTAGTTTTCTGCCTTGTAAAACAGCTCAGAGGAGAGCAGCACGCAGTGGAGTGACCATAAGCACTAAACACAGATTTAACCATGAATCCATTTTGTATTTTTTCTTGAGTTTTCTTGAGGAAACATTTTTGACAGTGTTTGCTAATGTGTGCATTGTGTCACCATGGTAATTACTGAACATTCTATCATTGAGATACATGTAGATAAAAGATGATTTTTAAAAGGCCAAGCACTAAAAAATACATAATTTACAAACAAGCAACCCACAACAATTTTGGACAGTGTTGTGGGTTGCAAAAAGCTAAGAAAATTCCAGTGGAAGTCATTTTATATAATGGTGATGTGGAGCTAAGCAAAGAGAAAGTGATTTAAAAAAGGGCACAGGATTTCTCAAATATTTATTTTGGGGGATTGTCTTCTGTTAAGATTGATTCTATTTTTGGAGAGATTTCAGTTAAAATCAAAAGGAATCTAGTCGATTAAGAGGCAAGAAAGTTATCAGTCAAACATGCTCCTAAACTCTGACATTACCTTGGAGGAAGTAAACAATGCTCTGAATAAGTCACGAAAGGTGACTACACCCTTTCCGACTTATTTCAGATTCTGGTCCATTTAGTGGGGTTTGAACCTCATTTTAATTATTAATTGTTATTTTAATAGATCCGTGGTTTGAACTTAGTTTTATTATGACCCACCACCCACGTGGTCCTAGTTTAGTCCTTGTTCAGTCCTGGTTCAGTCCTGGTATAGTCCTGGTATAGTCCTGGTATCATCCTAGTACAGTTCTAGTATAGTCCTGCTTTAGTCCTGGTATAGTCCTGGTTTAGTCCTGGTTTAGTCCCAAATTAGCCAGTTATGTAAAGTTAGCATAATATTCACAGTTTTGGTCTTCTGAGGCCAATAGCTCATAAACACAATAGACTTGAAAGATAAAAAACATACCATAATACTCAGTTACATAGCTTAATAACTACAAGTTGTTGTTTTTTTAAATCAGACCAAAATGCACTTGAGTGCCTAAATAGCTGCAAGGAAAAGACAGCAGGGCTGTAAAAGTTTAATTACTCAATAAATACAATATAACGCAAGCACTACAGCCATTATTATATACATTTTCATTATAATATAACAAGTTATGATAATTAATAAATATCAATATTCAGCAGCTTTTATCCACAGCAATTAACAATAATGAGAATATCCATCTACTGCAACTTTAATATTTTACCACCTGAACATTTATTGTCATTTTTATGATGAAATATGGATCATTATGAATATGAATTTTGTACATACACACACACTCTCACAAACAAACACCCACACCACTGAACAGAACAGACACACAAACACTGTTTAATTTGTGTCTGTTTAGTGTCTGTTCTGTTGGATTAGTGTTAAAATAGACAGTGAACATACATGATGAGAGACGGAGACAAATTGAACAGAGACACACTGTTAAATGTATCTCTACACACACACAACACACACACACACACACACACACACACACACACACTCAAACGCAACTGAACAGACACAACAGGCACACATTAAACAGACACACACATGTTAAAGAGTATGGACACACAAATTGAACTGTGTGTGTGTCTTCATTCTGTGTGTGTTCTGTTCAGTAGTGTGGGTGTCCAGTTGTGTGTGTGTCTGTCAAGTGATGTGTGTGTATGTGCGTGTGTTCCGTGGTGTGTCTGTTGTCACACACCACTCGACAGACACACAGCCTCCTGCC
The DNA here is from genome assembly GCF_009829125.3 of Periophthalmus magnuspinnatus. NCBI lineage: Eukaryota > Metazoa > Chordata > Actinopteri > Gobiiformes > Gobiidae > Periophthalmus > Periophthalmus magnuspinnatus. The sequence goes on from NC_047136.2 coordinate 28,589,391, forward strand.
CTCACTCCCTAAAGCAGACCAAAAGACCACTGTCACTGAACACACACATTCAACATACACACACATGCCCCTCAACAGACACACTCACACATACACACACCACTCAACAGAAGACATGGAAAACACACACAAACAATGTTCAATGTCTGTTCTGTTTAACAGACACACACTGAACAGACACAGACTTTAATGTCTTATCTGCTGTGTATCTGTTGAGTGATGCGTGTGTGTGTGTGTGTGTGTGTGTCTGTAGAGAGTTGCACTTGTGTGTGCTTAGTGTGTGTTCCATTCCTAACTCAACACAACAGAAACAACACTGAAGACACACACTGTTAAATTTGTGTATGTTCAGCGTATGTACAGTTTTTGAATGCACACAAATGAACTGGCACACACTGAACACACAGAAATTTAACAGTGTCTGTTCAGTTTTCTGTGCATGTTCAGTGTGTGTTCAGTGTGTTGAGTTAGAACAGACACGCACACACCTCTAGCACACCTCTAGCACACACCTCTCTACAGACATGCAACAGACAGAAACAGTCTCTATTCGTCACTCGTAGCTGTGTTCGAAAGATCTGCGGTGCTCGTCTCAGTGGTAACCTCGGAACCTGTTGATGAACACTGGAAATAAGGGATGCCGTCAGGCTGAAGGAGTCCTATTGAACCTTGTTGGCTTGTGGGACTCCTGAGGCAAATGGTGAGTACTGGAGGGCCAAGCGTGCCGCAGAGGCAAAAACTTGGGGTTGGGAGGAGTTCAGGGAGGCCATGCAGGAGGACTATTGTTTGGCCTCAAAGAAATTCTGGCAAACCATCCGACGCCTCAGGAGGGGGAAGCAGTGATTCACCAACATTTCTTACGGGATGGGTGGAGAGCTGCTGACTTTGACTGGTGATATTGTCGAACGATGGAAGGAATACTTTGAGGATCTCCTCAATCGCACCGTAATGTCTTCAGAGGAGGAAGGAGAGACTGAAGACCAGAGAGCGGACTCGTCTATCACCCTGGCTGATGTCACCGAGGTGGTTGGCAAGGCTCCAGGGGTGGATAACATCCATCCTGAGTATCTTAAGTCTCTGGATGTTGTGGGGCTGTCTTGGCTGATACGTCTTTGCAACATTGCAGGGCAATCTGGGACAGTACCTCTGGGCTGGCAGACAATGGTGGTGGTCCTTATGTATAAGAAGGGGCACCAAAGGGTGTGTTCCAACTACAGGGGAATCATACTCCCCAGCCTTCCCGGTAAAGTCTATTCCAGGGTACTGGAGAGGAGAATCTGACCGCTGATAGCTGAACCTGGGATTCAGCTGAGGTGGCTCAGGCATCTGTCATAATTCACCGTATTTCATCATTAAAACAGCAATAAAGCTTCAGATGGTAAAAATAAAGATTATAGTAAATGGATATGGTCATTATTGATCATTTATGTGAATTTGGTTACAATAGACCCACTACTATAAAAGCTGTTGAAAACGTATATTCATAATTCACCATGTTCATCATTAAAACGGAAATAAAGTTTGCAGTAGATGGATATTGTCATAATTGATAACTGCTGTGGATAAAAGCTGCTGAATATTGATATTTAATAATTAGCATAACCTGTTATATTATAATGAAAACTGGTAAAATAATGGTGGTAGTGCGTGCGTCATTTATTGTCTAACTAAACTCTTTCCACAGATCCTCTGTGTTTCACGAGCGTATTTCTGTACGACCAAAATACGTCTCATTTAAATGACCTCGGAAACCGAATCTGTGAATATTATGCATTACCCAAGTGGTTTAATCCTTATGTACTGTAGTCCTGGTTTAATTCTGATACAGACATCCTTGTTTAGTCCTGGTTTAGTCTTAATATAGACCCGGTTTAGACCTGATGAAGTCCTGGTTGACGCCTGAAATAGACCCAGTGTAGTCCTGGTTTAGACCCGATACTGTCCTGTTTTAATCCCTGGATTCCAATCATGGTCTTATTTCTGATGGTTTTTAATGAGGCTTTGAACCAGTTTTATTGTGATCCATTCAAATGTGAAAAGCGCGCGTGCGCCATGCTCAAAGTCTCATTTAGGAATAAAAAGAATTAAAACAGATTATAACAGGAGTTAGGCTATGTCTCACCTCACAGCAGCCCGTGCATTAACACGTTCCAAACCGGGTCTAGAGCTGGTCCAGCCAGCCCCGTAGCTCTGTGACGCTCCGATAAAGGCCCAAACTCAAAATAAAACCTCCCAAACCCCGAATCCAAACGAGCGCAAAACGTCAAATAGCTCAGTAAAACGTGCACCGGTAAAGTCCACTCTGTTGTGTCCTCCTCTGGCCACAGGCTCCAGTAGACAGGCTACTCCAGTGCACGTTTCATCTGTGGGAGGCTCGTGCGCGTGAGTGGGTGGGCGCGCATGTGAGGGGCGGCGCGTGCTCGTTTCATTACATTAAAACATGACCTTGGTCCTCGGTCCCTCCTCCTCACAAACAGCAACAATTTACTGCTTCACTTCAACACGATCACTCTGGTTTAGTCCTGATTTAGATCTGATACAGTCCTGGTTCAATCCTTGTTCAGTCCTGGTTCAGTCCTGGCTCAGTCCTCGTTTGGTCCTGGTTCAGTCCTGGTTTGGTCCTTGTCCCACAAAGGGGAAGTGTTTTCTGTTTTGAGAGCAGGGTTAGTGCATTAAACATGTGTGAACGAAACAAAACAGGTATGTTTGTGATGTTAAAGACAATAGTGTATTATGGGCCCTTCAAATAAAAATCTAAAGCAGGTATGTCCAAACTATGGCCTAGGGGCCGGATGAGGCCCTCAGACTAATTTTTGTTGGCCCTCAGTGATGAGCAGTAGATTTCGCTTCAAATTTAAATAAATCTACCAATATAAACTCAATAACATAACACTGCATTGTGATACAGTGCTAATATGAGCATTTCAAGCCTTATTAAGGTACAGTGGCTCTGTCAAAGCTGTGTAATTTGCATTTGTCTACATGATTCACTGCATTTATTACCAGTCTGTGGCCCTCTTCTTCAAGTGTTTTTCAATATATGCCCCTCGATAAAAAAAATAAAATAAAAAAAAAGTGTGGATGCTTCTGATGTAAAGTTTTATATTTTTACAGATTCAGACCTGAGACTGTGGCACCACCTGCTGGAGTCAGTGCATAATGACACTCACAGAAAAAAGAAACGTCACAGTAAAAAAAACTGCAAATCCTCCCACTGGTACTGACCCAGATCAGTACCAGGACCAGGATCACAATCACAGCCAGACCAGAGCCAAACCAGGGGTCTCTTTTATAAAGACTGTGACTGTTATGTACGCAACGATCCATGTTAAAGATGCAGTGCATTGCCTCTTTCTATGGAGATGTTATTGTTTCGCCTAGAATGTTAGGATAGGAACAACTATGACATTAAACTTCCATCTTAAATTTATTCAATTGCAGGTTGTTTTTTTTTTGCTCAAAAATACCTTGAAAAACACACATCCATCGAACCATATATTTTCTTCAGCTTTATCTGAGGCCGGGTCGCGGAGGCAGCAGTTTCACTTCCCTCTCCACACACGTTCCTCCAGCTCTTCCTGGAGGATCCCAAGGCATTCCCAGGCCAGCGGAGAGACATAGTCCCTCCAGCGTGTACTGGGTCTTCCCCAGGGCCTCCTCCCGGTGGGATGTGCCCGGAACACCTCCCTAGGGAGGCGTCCAGGAGGCATCTGGAATAGATGCCCAAGCCACCTTAGCTGGCTCCTCTCGACATGGAGGAGGAGCGGCTCTACTCCAAGTTGTGTGACTGAACTCCTCACCCCATCTCTAAGGGAGTGCCCAGCCACCCTGCGAAGGAAACTCATTTCGACCGCTTGTATCCGCAATCCTGTTCTTTCAGTCATTACTCAAAGCTCATGACCATAGGTGAGAGTAGGAACGTAGATTGACTGGTAAATCGAGAGCTTTGACTTTCGACTCAGCTCCTTCGTTACCACAATGGTTCTATACAGCGACCGCATCACTGTAGACGCTGCACCGATCCACCTGTCAATCTCACGCTCCATCCTTCCCTCACTCGTGAACAAGATCCCGAACTCTTCCACTTGAGGCAAGGACTTTCCACCCACCCAGAGAGGGCAAGTCATCTTTTTCCGGTTGAGAACCACAGCCTTGGATTTGGAGGTGGTGATTTTCATCCCAGCCGCTTCATACCGCCCAGTGCCTGCTGCAGTTCTTGGCTCGACGAATCAGGACAACATCATCTGCAAACAGCAGCGATGAGAGCCTGTGGTCCCTGAACCAGCCCCCTGTGGCCCCTGGCTGAGCCTAGAAATTCTGTCTATAAATATAATGAACAGAACTGAACAGAACAAAGGGCAACCTTGGCAGAGTCCAACATGCACTGGGAATAGGTTTGACTTAGGCCCCAGCACCCCATACTCCCAGAGCACCCCCCAAAGGAGGTCAATTGCCTTTTCCAGGTCCACAAAACACATATGGACTGGTTGGATACATTCCCATGAGCCCTCGAGCACCCGATGGAGAGTATAGAGCTGGCCTAATGTTCATTTCCACACTTGGTGATGGTAAGCTTCTATTGTAGCCACAGTTGCCCTGGGGCAGACTGACGGAAGCAAGGCTGCCAATCTGCGCCATCGGCCCCTCTGACCACCACCTATCATCCGCGTACACACCACTTTCATACTAGGCAATGTGGGTGAAGTGTCTTGCCTAAGGACACAACGACAGAACTTGGTCCGAGCGGGACTCGATCCTCCAACCTTTGGGTTGGGGGACCAACAGTCTAACAGTCTAACCACTGAGCCACTGTCCCCGACTGTCACGCAATGTTGCAAAGGCATGTCAGCCAAGACAGCCCCACAACATCCGAGACCCAATCTGCGACACATTTGGCCTGACGTTACCAGTCGGACTTCATGTCTCCAACCTCGCCCGGGATATGGGAGAAGCTCTCCCGGAGGCGTGAGTTGACGACCCTGTTGACAGGGGGTTCCACCAGACGTTCCCAACAGACCCTCATGCTTGGGTCTGCCAGGTCTGTCCGACTTCCTCCTCTGCCAGTGGATCCAACTCACAACCAGGTGGTGATCGGTGGACAGCTCTGCCCCCCTCTTCGCCCGAGTGTCATTGACCTCCAACCTAGGGTGTCTTGGTGCCATGTGCACTGATGGACACCCTTGTGTTCAAACATGGTGTTTGTTATGGACAGAAGCACAGAAGCACAGAAGTCCAATAACAAAACACCACTCGGGTTCAGATCAGGGAGGCCGTTCTTCCCGATCACACCCCGCCAGGTGTCACTGGTGTTTCCAAGGTGGGTGTTGAAGTCCCCCAGTAGAACAATGGAGTCCCCAGAAGGTGCACTGTGTAGTAACCCTCCCAGGGACTCCAAGAAGGCCAGGTACTGTGCACTGCTCCTCGGCCCATAGGCTGACACAACAGTGAGAGACCTGTCCCCGACCCGAAGGCGCAGGGATGCCACCCTCTCGTTCACCGGGGTGAACTCCAATACGTGACGGCCGAGCTGTGGGGCGATGAGCAAGCCTACACCAGCTCGCCGCCTCTCCCCATGGACAACGCCACAAAAGTGGAGGGTCCAACCCCTCTTGAGGAGTTGGGTACCAGAGCCCAAGCTGTGCGTGGAGGTGAGCCTGACTATATCTAGCCAGTACCTCTCAACCTCCTGCACGAGCTCAGGCTCTCCCCCCCCCAGCGAGGTGACATTCTACGTTGCTACAGCCAGATGTTGTGTCCATGGACCGGGTCGCTGAGACACCCATCCTTGACTAATGTCCAGTCTTCTACGCACCCCCTATGAGACCCTCTGCAGGTGGTGAACCCACAGGAGGGTGGGACCATGTCGTCCTTTCGGGCTGAGCCCGACCAGGCCCCATGGGGAAAGGCCCAGCCACCAGGCCCTCACATTCGAGCCCCAACCCCAGGCCAGGGTGGGGCCACGGCTGCCCCATACTGGGCGACGTCCCAATTCTTGTTTTGAAAAACACACAATCCTTCTGTAAGCAAGGTCTCCTCTCCACAGATCTGACTAGTAACTTATCCATCTCCATTTAGGCAAAATTAGACTAAGTTTAATAACATATTGTGGAACATTTCAGGCAAAACAATAACATCTCCATGGAGACAAGCATATGACAGTAACTTGGCTCAATCCAGATTGATATGTGCAGTATTCAGGTTTTTCAGCTTGTTCCATTCTAGGACTACTTTGCTTCCCTCTGCACATTTGGCACTAACTAAATACCGGTAGTTTGAGTTTCTGTGAAAATGGGATAAAGTATGCCTGTCTACCACCTTTGTTTTGGTCTATTTGGGTGCTTGGCCTTTGGCCTCTGCCCATACCTCAATACTGCTCTGTGATTGGATGACCCACTTGATTAACCTTATATCAGGAGTATTTCAAGATTCTCATGATATTGTGAACTCACAAATATCGCGTGACTCCACCTTGCTGTGCAAGGTTAGTATGTCAGGTCCACCTCCACAAATATTACACAGTGCTCCAGCCCAAAAACTGAACTTTGGGCCTCAGAGTTTTCAGAGACAGAGGAACAAAGAAATTTTAACTCAGACACGAGAAGTCAGGAAGTTGGTGTTTTATCTGCACAAACTTTTAGAAAGAATTTTAAATGAAGTTTTATAAATGTGACACCTGACCAGGCCAGGGTCAAGCGCAACAACACTTTGATAAAACAAAGTCCACTGTGAATCTCAAACATAATGTAAATTCTTAGTGTCCGCTGCCCTCAGCCTGCTCTCCTCGGGTGAGGAGATAAGGTGGAGCTGCTGCTTTAGAAAACTGCTCAGCTCATGTCTTTTGTTTTAACAGTAAAAACTGAAACATCTTCAGTGATAAAGAGTCCAGACACACCTGTGGTACTGTCACAGAAGAGAGACTGTCCAAAGTAAAACAAGTCACAAACTTATCCTCTTTGTCTTCACAGGTGGTTTGTTCAGACAGCACTTCTCTCTCTCAGTGTTCTGTGTCATTCTCTGGTATTTTCATGAGAAATCTCCAAAAGTCAAATCCACTTTTTTTTTTCCCCTGATCATTTCTATCAGTGACGAGGCTCATTCTCCCACTATATTTCTCCAACCAAATCACATCTGGGAGGGCATCTGACACAGCACAACAGCTGCAGATTAATTGGAGACATTAGACCTGTCCCCATCTCAGTCTAACACTACAGGTATACAAGAGGATGGGAGGGCATCTGACACACAGGGATATATGCTGGAGGATGGGAGGGCATCAGACACACAGGGAGATACAGCAGGAGGATGGAAGGGGATGTGACACTACAAGGATACAGGAGGAGGATGGGAGGACATCTGAGGCACATCTGCCGACCTCTGACCCCATCTCAGTTAAACACTTGTGAGCCTTGGAGTGAAGCCTGTGGCACTTCCTGGTTGTGGTTGTGTGGCATCATGGGTAACGTAGTCTCTGTCACAGGTGTATGAAGTGGGAGTGGTTTCTGGCTCTCTGCTCCTCGTGCACGGCTGCTCTCTCGTGTAAGCCCCTGTCCACGTGCACGGCTCTCTCGTGAACGCTCCTGTGCATGGCTGTCTCCTCGTGAACACCCCTCTCCTTGTGCACACCTCTGTCCATGTGCACAGCTCTGTCATGCACACCTCTCTGCTCCACATGCATGCCCCTCTGATCCACGTGCACATTCTTGTTAAACTCCTCTCTGAGTCTGTCTCTGGGTTCTTTGGGTCCAGACATGCGCGTGTGCTCCTGCCTCTTAATGTGCGTAACCTCTGGCCCTCTGCCCATGACCCCCTCTGACCCCCTCCCTAGTGCTACTTGCTGGCTCCTGAAGTGCCCCTCCTCCACCCCCCTCCCCAGACCACCCAGTGTCATCCTCCCTACTGTCCCCTGTGGTTCTCTCACAGGCATTGGCTCCGCCCCTAGCCCTAGTGTTCCCTCCGATCCTGCCCCTCTTCCTAGCGCCCCCCTTCCTGGTGCCCCCTCTGACCCCGCCCCCCTCCCTAGCGCTCCCTGTTGGCCTCTGAAGTGCCCCTCCTCTGTCCCCCTCCCCACTGCTCCATCCAGTCTCCTGCCAAACACACCCTCCAGCCCTTTCTCCAATGTTCCCTGAAGCTGTCTCACATGTAGGCTCTCCTCTGACCCCACCCCTCTTACCTCTGACCCCGCCCCTCCTCCCTCCATCTCTCTCATCGTTGTAGATACCTGTACCTGTACACCTCTCACCTGCTCTGCTCCCAACCCCCCCTGGTGACCTCTCATGTGGATGTTCAGAGAGCGTCTGGCCTGAAAGCTCTTGTTGCAGATGGTGCAGACATACGGCTTTTCTCCAGAGTGGACCAGGATGTGTCTCTTGAGGTCCACGTGCTGCATAAAGCCTTTGCCACAAACCTGAAACACGTCACAGGAAACCGGGAAGAGAAACATAAATATACACACAAATACATTGGTAAAATATAGCCTACAACTCACAAATCATGAAATACAATTGAAACCAGAAGTTTACACACACTATATTAAAAAGACACATGCGCTTTTTTCATCCTCACTTCAAATCAGACTAAACTTTTCCCGTTATAGGTCAATTAGGATTACCAAAATTATTTCTATTTGAAAAATGCCAGAATAATGATTAATTAATGATAATTTTTTTTTTTTTTCATTACTTTCTTCAAAGTCAGAAGTTTACATACAGTAAGATTACTATGACTTTAAACAATTTGAGGAAACCCAGATGATGACGTGATGTCTTTGGAAGCTTCTGATTTAATGACATTTGAGTTAATTTGAGTTCATTAGAAACACACCTATGGATGTATTTGAAGGCACACCTGAAACACACTGCTTCTTTGTGTAAAATTATGGGAAAGTTAAAAGAAATCAGCCAAGATATCAGGAAGACTGTGGACTTGCACAAATCTGGTTCATCCTTGGTGCAATTTCCAGATGCCTGAAGGTGCCACATTCATCTGTTCAAACTATTATACACAAGTATAAAGACCATGGGAATGTCCAGCCATCACATCGCTCAGGAAGGAGAAGGGTTCTGTGTCCCAGAGATGAATGTACTTTGGTCCAAAATGTGCATATCAACTCAAGAACAAAAGCAAAAGACCTTGTGAAGATGCTGCTGAAGCTGGTAAGAGTGTGTCATTATCCACAGTGAAACAAGTACTATACTGACGTGGGCTAAAAGGCCCCTCTGCAGGAAGAAGCCATTACTCTAAAAGAAATATAAAAAAGCCAGATTACAGTTTGCAAATTAACACAGGGACAAAGACCTTAATTTCTGGAGACATGTCCTGTGGTCTGATGAAACTAAAATTGAACAGTTTGGCCATAATGAGCATCATTACATTAGGAGGAAAAAGTCGGAAGCTTGCAAGCCTGAGAGCACCATCCCAACCGTGAAATACGGGGATGGCAGCATCATGTTGTGAGGTTGTTTTGCTGCAGGAGGGACCGGTGCACTTCACAAAATAGATGGCATCATGAGGAAAGAACATTATGTAGAAATACTGAAGCAACATCTCAAGACATCAGCCAGGAATTTAAAGGTACGCTAGCTTGATCTTGTGATACACAGTTGCATTTCCAGTGATAGCAACTTATATGTTGAGCTGATATGCGTCACAAAACAGTTTATAGAAATAGTTTAGTGTTTACACTAGCTTTAACCTCGTCTCACAGCGTCACAAACTTGAAACACTAAATGTCTTTTCATGATTCACTGAAATCAGCCTTACGGGAGTATAATTCAGGTACGAATTAGATTTTATTTATTAAATTAATATTAGTTATGTTGAGGTGGCATCAGTTGTTCACGTAGCAGAGCCCTGTCCCTGGACCCGGAGCATGAAAACGCAACTTGGCTGGAGCTGCTACTGGTCCTCCAATAACTGCTTGGGGACGTGAGTAGCACTAGGACCTCTGCGAGCTGATCCCAGGTCCCAAGCGTTCCAAACCCCTTTGGAAGTTCCGCTTTGGAACCCAAAAAGAGGCAGTAAAGAAGACCCTATGGAAACGAGCCTTATCTAAACATCTGGCTTTGAAGAAAGTAATGAAAATTTGTCCAAAAAAAATTCTTCTCTCATTATTCTGACATTTAGCAAGGAATAATAGAAATAATTTTGGTAATCCTAATTGACATAAAACAGGAAAAGTCTGATTTCATGTAAAAAAAAAAACCAAACAAAAACAAAACACGTTTCTTCTTTCTTCGTTTATATAGTGTATGTAAACCTCTGGTTTCAACTGTACATTAAAAGGTACAGGAGATAACAGAACGTCAAACTGAATCAACTGGGTTAGACCTGTTTTAGACCTGTTGGAGTAAGTGACAGGACTAAACCAGGCCTAAAGCAGGCCTAGACCAGGTCTAAAACTAGGACTAAACCAGAACTAAACCAGGTCTAAACCAGGTCTAACACAAGTCTAACACAAGTCTAACCCGAGTCTATCCCGAGTCCATCCCGAGTCTATCCTAGATTAATCCAGTCTAACACAGTCTAACCCAAGTCTAACCCAGTCTATCCCCGTCAAAGCCAGTCTTACCCCATCTAACCCGAGTCTATCCCGAGTCTATCCCGAGTCTAACCCAGTCTACCCCAGCCTAATGCAGTGTAATCCAGTCTAACCCCGTCAAAGCCAGTCTAACCCCATCTAACCCGAGTCTAACCCGAGTCTAACCAAGTCTAATCCAGTCTAACCCAGTCTAATCCAGTCTAACCCAGTCTAACCCCGTCAAAGCCAGTCTAACCTCATGTAACCTGAGTCTAACCCGAGTCTAATCCCGTCAAAGCCAGTCTAACCCTGTCTAACCCCGTCTAACCCCTTCTAACCCGAGGCTAACCCGAGCCTATCCTGAGTCTAACCCGAGTCTAACCCAAGTCTAACCCGAGTCTAACCCGAGTCTAACCCAGTCTAACCCCGTCAAAGCCAGTCTAACCCCGTCTAACCAGAATCTAACCCGAGGCTAACCCTAGGCTAACCCAAGTCTGACCCGAGTCAAATCCAAGTCTAACCCAGTCTTACCCCGTCAAAGCCAGTCTAACCCCGACTAACCATAGGCTAACCCGAGGCTAACCCGAGTCTGACCCGAATCAAATCTAAGTCTAACCCAGTCTAACCCAGTCTAACCCCGTCTAACCCCGTCTAACCCCGTCTAACCCCGTCTAACCCCGTCTAACCCCGTCAAAGCCAGTCAAACCCCGTCAAAGCCAGTGTAACCCCGTCTAACCCGAGGCTGACCCAAGTCAAATCCAAGTCTAACCCAGTCTAAGCAGAGGCTAACCCGAGGCTAACCCGAGTCTGACCCGAGTCAAATCCAAGTCTAACCCAGTCTAACCCTGTCAAAGCCAGTCTAAACCAGTCTAAGACCGTCTAAGCCCGTCTAACCCGAGTCTAACCCGAGTCTAACCCGAGTCTAATGCGAGTCTAACCCCATCAAACCCAGTCTAACCCAGTCTAACCCAGTCTAATCTAGTCTAACCCAGTCTAACCTAGTCTAAACTGAGTCTAACCAAGTCTAACCCCAGTCTCTTGATCACAGTTGTTTGGGTATTACCTGGCAGAGGTAAGAGCGCTCCTTGAGGTGGAAGCGCACGTGCACGTGAAGAGTCTGTTTCTGGGTGAAGCCCCGCCCACACAGGTGACAGGTGAAAGCGCGCTCACCTGAGTGGATCTTCAGGTGAGTCTTCAAGTTTCCACCCTGATTAAAGGTCTTACCACAGACAGAACAGCTGTAAGGTCTCTCTCCGGTGTGAACACGCTCGTGCATCAGGAGAGATGCATGGGCTGGGAAACGCTTCCCTGGAACACACAGGGACACTGCAATTAGAGCATCTGAATCTTAGAACACCAGAACATTAGAACATCGGAACATTGGTGGTTTATAAAGTTTTTAAAAAACAAGACCAGCAGAATTTGACCTGAGCTAGGATAGAATCTGCTGCTGAAGATCTAAACACATATGTTTATTTAATAAATAAAAATTCTATGAAATTTAACCAATGAAAGTCAAACAATGCTTTTCAACCATGCTTCAACAGAATTATTTAAAAAATAAACTCATGAAACAGGCGTGGACAAAAATGATGGTAACCCTAGAAAAGATTGAAAATAATGTGAGCAAAGGGACATGTTAATCCAAGGTGTGTCCATTAATTAGCATCACAGGGGTCTACAACCTTGTAATCAGTCAGTGGGCCTATATATAGGGCTACAGGTCGTCACTGTGCTGTTTGGTGACATGGTGTGTACCACACTCAACATGGACCAGAGGAAGCAAAGAAAGAGTTGTCTCAGGAGATTAGAAGCATGCAAGCATATCAAAGGTAAAGGCTATAAGATCATCTCCAAGCAGCTTGATGTTCCTGTAACTACAGTTGCATCAGAAATTTAAGATCTGTGGACGTGGCCGCAGGAGGAAAATTGATGACAAATCAAAGACACGGATAATATGAATGGTAACAAAAGAGCCCAGAAAAACTTCTAAAGAGATTAAAGGTGAACTTCAAGCTCAAGGAACATCAGTGTCAGATCGCACCATCCCTCATTCTTTGAGCCAAAGTGGACTTAATGGGAGACGACCAAGTAGGACACCATTGTGACAGACAGATTGGAATTATCCAAACTACATGTTGACAAGCCACAAAGCTTCTGGGAGAATGTTCTATGGACAGATGAGACAAAAATGGAACATTTTGCCAAGGCACATCAGCTCTATGTTCACAGACGGAAAATGAAGCATATCAAGAAAAGAACACTGTCCCTACTGTGAAACATGGAGGAGGCTCTGTTATGTTCTGGGGCTGCTTTGCTGCATCTGGCACAAGGTGTCTTGAATCTGTGCAGGGTACAATGAAATCTCAAGACTATCAAGGGATTCTAGAAAGAAATGTGCTGGCCAGTGTCAGAAAGCTTGGTCTCAGTCGCAGGTCATGGGTCTTGCAACAGGACAATGACCCAAAACACACAGCTAAAAACACCCAAGAATGGCTAAGAGGAAAACATTGGACTATTCTAAAGTGGCCTTCTATGAGCCCTGACCTACGTCCTATTGAGCATCTTTGGAAGGAGCTGAAACATGCCATCTGGAAAAGGCATCCTTCAAACTGGAGCATACAACTGGAGCAGTTTGTTCATGAGGAGTGGGCCAAAATATCTGCTGAGAGGTGCAGAAGTCTCATTGACAGTTACAGAAATCGTTTGATTGCAGTGATAGCCTCAAAAGGTTGTGCAAAATATTAAGTTAAGGACACCATCGTTTTTGTCCAGGCCTGTTTCATGAGTTTATTTTTTTAAGTAATTCTGTTGAAGCATGGTTGAAAAGTAATGTCTGACTTTCATTGGTTAAATTTCATCAAATTTTTATTTATTATTACTTTTGTCAGATTCAAGTTATTTCTGTGACCATTGCGAGTTTTTCTTTCATTAACTGACAGGTAACAACAATTTTGTCCACGTGTGTATCACAATAAAAATGATAGACTATAGTTGTTTGTGGTACATTTTGTTTAACTGTAATAATCTGTAACAAAGTTAATCAAAATTTCAGCACTAGATTTTGTATCCAGATTGTTGGTTTTACTCAAAGTTACAGTATGTAACTTTTTGCCAAACTAAAGACAAAGTAAAAGTTTGTTTGTCTCAGATGTGTGACCTGGTTTAAGGTTAATGTCTTCACATGAAACAAGAAAACTGATGCAAAGTTAACCATCTTCTCTGTCATTATAAATAAACTAAGAGAAAATTATTTTTCATACATGACTTTATAGTATTTGTGTCATATTGTTACAACAGACGACTCAGAGGAAGCAGTTGGGTTATATCTCATATGTATATTTCATCTGTTAGTATAGCGGTATTTGTATATTTCATAGTATTGATAGTGTGTAGCTCATCAATATTCCCTGGGGGTGTGATCTTAACTGTAGGCACTGCTGTCTGAAGCTCTGTTACTCAAGTTAATCTGAGCTTTATTTCAACATATTCTGATCATAAAAAAATTACTTAGCTGGAACTACAACAGGTGAGCTGATCCGTGTTGTTAAAAAAAGTCCCTCTCAAATAACATTACAGTCTCAAGCTAGCTAGCACTACCTGTTTTTCAGTTGGTCAGTTTCATCGTTTTGTAGAAAATCAAACTCCTAAACAGGACCATGAACGCTCAGATTGATCACAGGCTCCTGAAAATGTGCTGTTTAAATCTATTTTGTATTTTTTTGTTGAGCTTTCAGATGATTTTAAATGTTTTGGCCTTGTTTGCTAATGTGTACATTGTGTCACCATGGTAACTCCTGAACTTTCCACCATCGAAATATATGTAAAACATCCGCAGCATAATGTCACTGCAAAGTATCAATAGTGATATGACAGTGTCATATATTTACCGCAGACAGCACAGGAGAAGCGGTTGTCATCATAGTGCTCCTTCAGGTGATCTGTGAGCGCTGCCTCCGTATCACATGACCTACCACACAGGCCGCACACAGCGCCGTCGCCATGGAAACACATGACATGCTTCACCAGTGCCATCTTCCTGTGGAACTCTGCACCACACACACGACACACTCCCCCACCTTTACTCTTCCTCTTCTTAATCCCCTCAGACGATGAAGACTTCTGTAGAGAATAGAGAATTAAGACCTGATTCAGTCCTGGTCTACTCCCAGTCTAGCCATGGCTCAGCGCCCGGCTCAGCTCTCCAGCTCAGCTCTCCAGCTCAGCTCTCCAGCTCAGCTCTCCAGCTCAGCTCTCCAGCTCAGCTCTCCAGCTCAGCTCTCCAGCGCCCCAGCTCAGCGCCCCAGCTCAGCGCCCCAGCTCAGCGCCCCAGCTCAGCGCCCCAGCACTGGTCTCTCACCTGTTCTGCAGTTTTCCTCTTGGCTCTTGGTTTAGTTTCTGGCTTTCTTTTCTTTCGTTTTTTCCGTGGTTTTGGTTCGGTCTCAGAATCATCTTCTGGTTCAGCTGCAATCCATTCTTCATCTTTGTCTCCTACTTCTTTGTCTTCTAAATCCTTGTTTCCTTTCTCGTCTCCTTTCTCCTCGTGGCTGTCGGGGCTTTGACTGTTTGATGTGTCCAGGTACTAAACATGAACAAAATCTACTATTAATAAGTTTGACAATGATCGAGATATTTAAAGAGCGGGTATTTTACTTCTATGGGGTATTAACTGCTAACACACAAAATATTTAGATCATCATGTTACCTTTTATTCTTTTTAAAATGCTATATTTGCCCAAAACAACATATTAACATGTTTTATGAATTTCAATTTTGTTTTTGACACTCTGAGTTGCTTTGCTCCCCGTCCATTGTAATTTTACCATTCAGCTATGAATAATAATAATAATATAGCTGCAGAAACACTGGGAATATGTATCGGAGGATAGTGATGAGAGAGGAAGATCATTCTAAAAGGTATTCAGGAAAGGTTTCTCTCCTGTGAACAGGACTTTGGTATTGATACCTGCTTAAATGCGTATTTAATACTTCTGACAACCCTATTTCTGATTTTAAACCTATGGACCCGTTATGACCCTCACCAGGTAGTCTGCTTGAGCTCTGCTGTGATTGGCCGCCTGCTCCTCTCCTTCTCCCAGATTGGCTGTGTCACTCCGGTGGCTCCTCAGGTGTCTCCAGAGGGTAGTCACATGACTGAAGTGGGCGGAGCACAGGTGACAGGTGAAGGTCTCGACTTTGGGGGTCTGCTTTCGCTCCATCTTAAACCCAGGCTTTCTGCCACGTTTTCTGGGGCTTTTCTGGGCAGAGTCCTGGTTTTCTGTGAAGACAAAGACCAGACTGATCTTAAATCAGATCTATTCTGCAAAATTGACCTTTTACAGCTTTTACCATGTTATAGTAGTTTCCTTTTCATTTACCCTCTGAAGTTGTATTTGGAGTGATGTTTGAGCAATATTTAATTGCTTATTTATATAGACATAGACAAATATCAAGGCTGCAAGTACCATAATTTCCACCAAACAACAAAATCTCCTGTCTTATTCTCCATAAAAGTGGTAACCCTGTAGTTTAGATCTGTACAAAATTCTGGACATGTCTAAAATGTGAACTTTGAACAGAATCCTATTATTATTTAAAACATAAATCACAAATCTAATCACAATCATAATCTGTCAGAAAAATCACTATTAGATATTTTCCTCAAATAGTTCAGCCCTAGTCAAGAGTACATATTACTATTACTAAACCAGGAATAAACCAGGGACTGAAGCAGGGCCTACGCTAGGATTAAATCAGAAAAAAACTGGGACTAAGCCAGGGACTACACCAGGACTAAACCAGGTCTAAACCAGGGACTAAAGCGAGGACTAAACCGGGGGACTAAACCTGTTCTGTTGTAGGTTGATGGATTGATCAGGCCTATTTCTTACAGATTCTTTTATTTTATTAATTTTATCTTATGTATTTGTTACTTCATTTGTTGTGGGGATTCCTAATATAATATAGTTGTTTTTTTTAAATACATAGTAATTACAAGGAACCTGTCACGGATTGTCGGATTGTGTTTTTATACATTTCAAACAAAATTTTTTGTGATAATCAGTTTTTATGTTTGAGTTTTAAATAAAGGCGTTTTGGTCTGCCTTTATCATGCATTGGTTAGTAGAAATATTTTACATATAATGGTGTTCTAATAAAGATATACTGAACTCATTCTTGACATCCAATCTTCCTCTCCTCTCACCTTTCTGCTCCCCATCTGCCCTTGCCCCTCCTCACCTGTCTGCCCGTCTTTAATTTAATCATCACTAAAATCATTTTGATCATCTCAGCCGTGGATTTGGATCCAACTTTGAAGTTACCTCTATTATTTTAGCCTCACTGAAACTGCTTCACTGCTCGTTGCATCAACAGATACTGGAGAATTTCTGTGACAATCTCAACTATCAAATCTCAGTAAGTATTTAAGAGTAAAGCGGTTCAATTGAGGCTAAAAAGCGTCTGTTAACCTTAACTACCACTTCATGACATCACAAGGTAGAACAGAGCATTTTCAGACTAATCATAAATCATAGTAATCATACTCAAACATGTGTGAATGAAACAAAATAAACTCTAGGTATGTTTTTGAGGAGTTAACAACATTATAACATGACTTTAAGTTCAGAAAAGTCAATTCTGTGTAATATAGAAATAAAGATTTTCCTGTGTCCTATAGTCATAGTGAACCTGTCTGCTCCTCTCTGCTCCTGCCCCTTCTCACTAGTGGCTCCTGCTCCTGGGTCCCTCTCTCCTCCTTAACTGTCTACTTCTGATCCTCCTCACCTGTCTGCTCCTTCCCCCACTCCAGTTCCTTTGCCCCTCTCCTCCTCACCTGTCTTCTCCTGCCCCTGCTTCTGCTCCTTTGCCCCTCTCTCCTCCTCACCTGTCCGCTCCTGCTCCTTTGCCCCTCTCCTCCTCCCCTGTCTGCTCCTTCCCCCACTCCAGTTCCTTTGCCCCTCTCCTCCTCATCTGTCTTCTCCTGCCCCTGCTTCTGCTCCTTTGCCCCTCTCTCCTCCTCACCTGTCCGCTCCTGCTCCTTTGCCCCTCTCTCCTCCTTACCTGTCCGCTCCTTCCCCCGCTCTTGCTCCTCTGCCCCTCTCTCCTCCTCACCTGCCCGCTCCTGTTCCTTTGCCCCTCTCTCCTCCTTACCTGTCCGCTCCTTCCCCCGCTCCTGCTCCTCTGCCCCTCTCTCCTCCTCACCTGTCTGCTCCTGCCCCTGCTTCTGCTCCTTCGCCCCTCTCTCCTCCTCAACTGTCTGCTCCTTCCACCGCTCCTGCCCCTTTGCCCTTCTCTCCTCGTCACCTGTCCTCTCCTTCCCCCGCTCCTGCTCCTTTACCCCTCTCTCCTCCTCACCTGTCTGCTCCTTCCCTCGCTCCTGCTCCTTTGCCCCTTTCTCCTCCTCGGGCTCTGTTTTCTCGGTGGACTGTAGCAGCGTGTCTAGGAGCTTCCTCTGCCGCTGGAGCTCGCTTTGCAGCTCGGCCTGAACCTTCTCCACGGCTCGCTGAAAGAGCTCCATGAGGTCCTGCGCCGCCGCCTCCAGCCTCCAGCCCAGCACCGCCCGCAGAGTGGCGTCCAGGGCTGGGTGGGCCGGGGTCAGCACCGCCTGGAGCCGAACCAAGACCGACTCACGCAGCGAATCCATCTGCCCCTGGTCCAACCCGGGGACAGGGCGGAAAAGTGCGGTCCAAATACGGCAAAAGGGGAAACCCAAACCAGCCTTCAGAGATCTAAAAGCAGCTCAAGAACCGAGCTTTCAAAAGGGCAAATCTGGGCCAAAACCAGGCTAAAGAACCGAGCTTTCAGGGGTCCAAACCAGGTTAAAGAGCGTCCATCTGCGGTCCAAACCAGGCTTAAGAACCGAGCTTTCAGCGGTCTAAGCTCGGGTACAAACAGAATAAAGGGCGGAAATCATTTGTCAAAACCAGGCTAAAAAAACAAGCTTTAAGAAGCTTAAACACAAGTCCAAACCAGGCTAAAGAACAGAGTATTCAGAAGTCCAAACCCTGATCCGAACCAGAATAAAGGGCCAAATCTTCGGTTCAAATCAGGCTAAATGACTGGGCTTTCAGAGCTCTAAAACCAGGTCCAACTCAGGTTAAAGAACCGAGCTTTCAGAGGTCTGAATCCAGGTCCAAACCAGGCTAAAGGGCGGAAATCTTCGGTCCAAACCCAGGTCCAGACCCGGACTATCGGACCAAGCCTCAGTGCTGCATCTGTGCGGTTCTATTTTGGACCTAACCGCGTGAAAAGAGCAGAGACTGCTTTATAATCTCACCCGAAGTGCGTTTGACTGTGAATAAAATCGTAAATCTGATGTTTTAATGATTTTTATCAGATTCTAATCAGTGAATGGAAGTAAACAAAGCCAGTTCCGTTCAGTATGTTTCCTCCGCGAAGAGAAACAGCGGCGCGCGGAGGGATGGAGGAGGAACAAACAGGGCCAAATACACTCTCTCAGAGACGTTTCACTCTTTATTCACTTAAATAAACTTTAATAACAATGTTTAAAATCATTACACGTGTTGTTTTTGGCTGATATTTGCGTTAAAAAGCATTATTTTGTGAAACTCTGAGAATCAGACTTGATTGACAGGCGCTCGGGCCAATCACAGCGTTACATCATATCACCACCTGCTGTCGTCGACCAATCAGAGAGCCGTATTCCGGTGTTTGTCCTTTTAATGTTCGCAATAATTCACAAGAGCGAACGGGAAATCAACTTAACCCTACAAAATAAAGACTTCAAATACCGACCAAAAGGTTTATTGTCGGCCCATTTAACTCTCTAAATCTTGTAAGTATTATATTTAGTCCGCTCAGGTTGATATCGTAATCATATTTTACAATTTTTGAGCTGATTTACCCAAAGTACAGGTATTTTTCGCGTTTGCTCTGAAGCTCCCCGGGGGAAGTGTCCGTGCCACGTTGTAGCTCGGTGCAGTTTGTAGATCCTGATTATGGATCTATTAAAATAACGGTCCTGATCCTGCTCCTCTCCGCCCGGTGTCCGCCGCTTCCCTCCCTTGATACGGCCGGTACATCCCCGGTTCTGTTTGCGGTTCGGCTCGGTTCTGGTTCGGCCATGGCGCTGTTCCTCCATTTTGGCTTCTTCTTGCTGCTGAGTTTTGACACCGCTGGGCCCGCGCGCAGGGACGTGCTAGAGCTCGCGGACGCGGATTTCGATTACCTGGCAACGGAACACGAGACGATGCTGGTCAAATTCTACGCTCCATGGTAACGGTGCAAAAAGAGGGATACACAGCGGAATATGAGTTTGTGCATAATTTCTCGTTGACATGCGCTCGAGTCTAAGGGTTATGAGCCTTATCCCGGTCATGACATATCGGCACATTAACATGAGCTACAGTGTATGGATATTATGGATGATTTTATTTATACCTTTATTATGCAACCCTGCTACTCTCTGTGCCCTTTAATTGGCCCTCGAGGATAAATAAAGGGACTAAATTGATTGATACATTGCAGTGACATCACTTTAGGGATGTTCTTCATGTACGTCTATGGAGGAATGTTCAGGAGTTAAAATTGTGACACAATTCACACATTAGCAAACACTGACAAAAAGTTTTAAATTGTCTGAAAACTTTTAAACAACACATTTTCGGGAGCCTGTGATCAATAAGAGTATTCATGGTTTAGGTGTTTGATTTTCAACAAAGAGGTGAGAGTGACTCACTGAAAAACTGTTGGTTGTTGATTGTAATTTTTTACATGAAAGACTTGTTTAACAGCACAAATCAGCTCACCTGTTGTAGTTCCAGCTAAGTCTGTTCTTTATCGTCAGATTGTGTTAAAACAAAGCTCAGATTAATTTGAGTAACAGCACTTCAGACAGAGCCATGCCTCCAGTTAGCTTCACACCCTACCACCAGGAGAATGTTGATGACATCAGCTGCAAAATATCAATAGAGGTTATGCACTGACATAATTGTATTTAAAAAATGCCCCTAAACATTCTCAGGTATTATATTCTGTGTGTTTCAGGTGCGGTCACTGTAAGAAACTGGCTCCAGATTTTGAGAAAGCTGCAACAAAACTGAAGGGAACAGTACAATTAGCCAAGGTAAGAATACAACAATAACACTAATAATATTAAAATGACAGTATTACTACCACTACTACATCAGTATTACTACTACAGTATGTTTTCGCCATATGTATTGCTTTATGTATGTGTTTGGGTGGGCTACAAATACAACTTCATAGTGCCCCGTTTTAAGGCAAACTGAGTTTTTTATTAAATTGTGTCTGATTTAAGGTGGACTGCACAGCTAACAGTGAGTTGTGTGCGCGGTTTGGAGTGACTGGATATCCAAGTCTGAAGATTTTCAGGAGCGGGAGGGACGCAGGCCCCTACGACGGGCCACGCTCTGCAGGTAGAGGACACTTTTTTCCTGACCTGTTTAGAACCTGTTCTCTCCAAAAGTTAAAGAGGGATTATTATGCAAAAATCTTTTTTTTTTTTCTTTTTTTTTTTAGCTTTCTACCATGTTATAAAAAATTTTCCTCAATGTTCATCAAAAAACATGCCTGAAGAGGTTTTAAATGTCATCTATGCATGTTTGAGTAATCTAGCAATCTCTCCCGGGCCATATTTGAATCCTCCTTATGGTTTGCAGTAGCTAATCTAGCATTTTCAAAACGATAAAAGGGAACATAGTGATCTAAATAATGTTATCTGTTACAGTTAATTCCCCAAAGAAGTAAAATACTCCTCTTTAAAGGTTAAATACAGTAAATCATGATAATAAAGTTTAAATGAGTTTCCTGTCTTTATTGCAGAGGGGATCGTGCAGGTCATGAAGAAACAGTCTGGACCCGACTCAGTTCTGCTCAGGTCCAACTCCGACCTGGAGCAGTTTGTGAATCACTATGAGGCCAGCATCGTGGGTCAGAACAATAAAAGCCTTTTTCAGTTCCTTCCTGGTTCAGCTCAGATCGTTATATGGGCTCTTACTGATACTTTGCAATGACATCACACTGGGGGTGTTCTACATGTCTATTACAGAATGTTCAGCAATTACTATAGTGACACAATGCACACATTAGCAAACATTTTCCAAAAAGTTTTGAAATAGTCTGAAATCTCAACAAAAAATACGACACATTGTCGGTAGTCTGTGATCAGTTCGAGCGTGCTTAGGTGTTTAATTTTCGACAAAAAGGTGAGAGTGACGGAAAAACTGTTTGCTAATGCTAGCTAGCTTGTGACTGCAATGTTACTAGAGATGGACTTGGACACAAATCAGCTCTCCTGTTGTAGTTCCAGTTAAATCAGTTATTTTTTGGTCAGATTATGTTAAAATAAACCTCAGTGTTCGAGCCAAATTGTATTGCTTTGGTTGGCCTGTAGGTGGCGCACTTGTATTGTGCCTGTGGAGTGCACGTCAGGTATAAAGGTGCATCTTCTGATGATGCAGTCAGGTGTGCGACCTGGTTGGAGCCAATGGTTCTTTGCAAAATTTAAATGGACATTTGTTGTTTATTTGCCATCTTTAATCCTGGAAATAAAGTGGCATTTTATCTACATTCAAGACGTCTTGATGGATGTGCTTATGTGAAGAATAGTAATTAGACACACAATAACCATCCTAAGTGCATCAGCCATCATAACTGGTGTTTGTGTACATCTCAGTGGCCGAGGTTCAGTTTGGCCGTTACATTCAGATCAAAGTCTAAATTAAGAGTAAAAGAGCTTCAGACAGAGCAGAGCTAGCACCATGCCTAGCTGTAGGCTGTAGGTTAATGACGTCAGCTGTAAAATATCAATTCTGATTCCTATCTAACTTTGGGCAATGCTTTTTCAACAAGATAAAATTGAAATTGTTTGCCAAATTTTAAACAAAAGTGAATTTTCTAGAAGTGAAAGCTGCAAAAAGAGTTGAAATAAATAATGAATCTAAACTGCCATGTGAAGAAAAGTGCTTCTGCTCTTTTGTGAATAATTGTAATTGACCTGGTCCTAAGCCAGTCTTGGTCCTGGTTCTGACCAAGTTTTGCCCAGTCCTAGTCCTGACCTGGTCAAGTCCTGATTCTGGCTCTGTCTTGATCCAGGTTCTGACCCAGTCTTGCTCTGATTTAGCCTTGGTTCTGACCCAGTCTTGGTCCTGGTCCTGACTCGGTCTTGGTTCTAACCCAGTCTTGTTCCTGTTCCAGGCCTGTTCTCTCCGGACTCCTCTCGTCTGTCCGAGTTCCTCAAAGCTGCGTCTTTGCTCCGGGAACAGTTCAGATTCGCTCACAGCTCCAACCTGAGTCTGGGCCAAGAGTACAACGCCACAGGGGAGTGAGTTAGATGCCCTCCCATAATCCTTTTGTGTGCCAGATGCCCTCCCATCCTCCTGTATCCGTGTGCCCCTGTGTGTCAAATGCCCTCCCATACCTGGTTTAGACCTGCTTTAATCCTGGTTCATTCCTGGTTTAGTCCTGATTCAGTCCTGGCGTAGCCCTGGTTCAGTCCTGGTTCAGTCCTTGTTCAGTCCTGGTTCAGTCCTGGTTCAGTCCTGGTTCAGTCCTGGTTCAGTCCTGGTTCAGTCCTGGCTTAGTCCTGGTCCCATGACCCCCGTGTGTCAGATGGCCTCCCAGTATGTCAGATCATGCCAGATGCCCTCCCCGTGTGTCAGATGCCCTCCCTGTGTGTTAGATCATGTCATGCCCTCCCTCACTTGTCCTGTCTCCCAGGTGTGTGCTGCTCTTCAGACCTCCTCGTTTGTCCAATAAATTCGAGGAGAGTGTTGTGGTGTTCTCCGACTACCTGACCATCACTTCCCTGAGACGCTTCATCAGAGACAACATGTGAGTCCTGGTTTAGACCTGGTTTTGTCTTGGTTTAGTCCTGGTTTAGCTCTGGTTTAGCCCTGGTTCAGCTCTGGTTTAGCCCTGGTTTAATCCTGGTTTAGCCCTGGTTAGGCCTGTTTAACCCTGGTTTAGCCCTGGTTTATCCCTGGTTTAGGTCTTTGGTCTTGTTCATTGCATGTTCTTCACTTGTTCTTGTTCTCTTAGTTGTGACCTCGTTACTCACCTGTTCCTCACCCGTTCTTGTAGTTTTGGCCTTGTTCCTCATCTGACAGTGGAGAACATGGAGCGTCTCCGAGTGAAGGACTTACTGACAGTTTACTACGACCTTGACTATGTCCACAACGTCCGTGGTTCCAACTATTGGAGAAACAGGTGAACTGCAGTCTCTTTAACCCTGCTCTAATGTTCCGCAGTGGGGCTTTAACACTGTTCAAATGGGATAAAATGTCCCGTAGTGGGGCTTCAACTCTGTTTTAATGAGATGAAATCCCGCCCCTCTCTGTATCTGCACTCTGATAGGCTGATGCTACTCTAAACCCTACTCCTCTGTAGTTTGAAGGATAAATAAGTTACATAACACAGTTGGATTTCTGTGTAATAAGTTAACTGTGTTCTAAAGAAACAAGTGCCATTTTCTATCCTTACACTGGTATATTGGATATTGGCAGACATTTAAAGTCAAAGTAACGGTATCAGAACTAAAAATGCTGTATCGTTGGATCACTAGTTCTAATATGCTGAAATATCCAGCAGTAATATTTTAATAAGAGACTGATACTTCTCTAAACCTCTCTGTATCTGCGCTCTGATAGAGTGATGCTTCTCTAAACACTGCCCCTCTCTGTATCTGCCCTCTGATAGGGTGATGCTGGTGGCATCGAAGTTCCGTGGGCGGGGCCTGAGTTTCTCCGTAGCCAATCGAAAGGACTTTGAGGCAGAGATTCAGGAGGAGTTTGGTTTGGGTCCAGATCCCGGCCTTCCTGTGGCCACGATCCGGACTAGACTAGGACTCAAGTACACCATGAGGGAGGAGTTTACGTGAGTACAAATACTACTGCTGGTACTACTACTACTATTACTACAACTACAGTACAAGTACTTCAAGAGGGAGGAGTTTACATGTGTGCAGTTATCTGTGTAATCCCTCAATCATTCATGTCTGATCCATAACAAAAGAAAAATATAAAATCTATCAACTGGACAAAGACGTCAAGAGTATACTGGGGTCCTGAGCTGCTCTTTTGACGGTGTTGGTACATTCTCTTATGGAGTGGCTGTTTAGTTTCTCCAGTATAATGCTCACTGCACTCTTCACTACACTGAATGGAGTAGACCACATTAGGAACTCCTTCTTTGTGGATTTTTGGGAGGCCATAGATGCAAGGAATGGAGTCACCAGGATAGAGTCTGTAAGACTTCTTCCTTCTCCAGCTTCTGTAAGCAGTCTATGATCTTCTTCTTGTACACACTAGTAAAATCTCGTTTCAGTAATTCATAGGTTGTTGTGTCATTGAGGAGGCTGTTCACCTTAGCCTTGGATGAGCAGTGAAACGACTTCACTCCTACAACGTTTTGTCCGGTTGACAGATTTAATATTTTTCTTTTGCTATGTGTGCAGTTACTACTACTACTACTACTATTACTACTACTATTACTACTGTTACTACTACAGTACAAGTACACCACAAGGAAGGAGTTTACATGGGTTCAAATACTACTGCTGTTACTATTACTGCTACTAATGCAGTACAAGTACACCATGAGGAATGAGTTTGTTGTGGCTTCTTTAGGAGCAGCTGCTGGTGGCCGACCCGTCCTTTGCTTTATTGACAGCCGTGTAGAGCAGGGGTGTCAAACATATTTTCACCGGGGGCCACATTAGCAAATTAGCTACCTTCAAAGGGCCGGATGTAAAATAAATCTAACTACTTTTTTAACTTGTTAATTAACTGTTTCTGTATTTATTACTTGTTCAAGTTACAAATAATAATATATGCTTTTGCCTAGATGTAAAAATGTGGCTGTGTAACTGCTGATCCCCTGATAAAATTACATTTTAAGACCATCATACCTTTTAGTTTACCCTGTCGAGGGCCACATGAAATGATGTGGAGGGCCACATTTGGCTCCCGGGCCTTGAGTTTGACATATGTGGTGTAGAGGCATCGTCATTGTTGACCCTGCTTTGATCACCCAGTGCGTGGTGTGCTGGTGCATTTTCACGCTTTCTTCTCTACACATGCGTCTGTGTGTTTGTACCGCTCGGAACCTTACACACACACACACACACACAGACGCAAACACAGAAATTATCCGATACAGGGCAGAGCGCATCACGTGATCAAAGTAGTGACAGGTTACCTGTAACAGATGTATCTTATGAAAGGAGGAAAGTTTTGAGCTTGTATTTGACTGCATGATATCTGGGCAACTCCTCAGAAAGCACCAATAGCACTAGAGCTTATTGACCAAGTGAACCGTGGTACTGATGCTGGTGATGTGTTGTTGGCTTTTTCTCCTATATTTACATATTATGTTTTACATATGGAGCTCGAGTGGTGCTGGAGTTATGGTCACGATGGTTTTGCAACACTATTTAATATCCTAATAGCCTCACTAAATGTTTAAATATGAAGAAATAAAGTCATCCCCCCTTCTGCTTTTTGGGTAATTTGCACCCTGGTTACTATTACTGCTGCTACTACAACAGTACTAGTACACCATGAGAGTGGAGTTTGCGTAAGTACAAATGCTACTACTGTTAATTATAATACGACTGACAGTCTATAGAAGTGGAATGAGGGAGTGTGACTTCACCCTCAGCGTTTGGCTCCAGCCAAATATGGCTGATCTGGAGGGTTAGAGATAAAATGTTGAAATAAAAAAAAAAAAAATCATGTAGAGTGGGTTAAAAGCAACATTTTAAGGTCAGAACGAGAAATAGCATTAGAGAGAGGATTTTTCAATAGAACGTGAATTCAAGCCAGAGTTGATGGAGGCCAATCGTGTATCCTGTTTGGAACATGCCAGCTAGTGGGATAGATATGTCCATTTATTTATACAGGGTCTCTGTTCTGGCCTCTGGAGTTGTAGTAGTAGTACTTCTAGCTGCAATAGCCATTTATTTATACAGGGTCTCTCTTCTGGTTTCTGGAGTTGTAGTAGTAGTACTTCTAGCTGCAATAGTAGTAATAGTATTTTGTGTATATTTTCAGTAGTAGTAGTAGTAGTTAGTAGTTAGCAATATTTCCTATAGTATTTTGTGTATTTTTTCAGGAGGGACGGTCGGTCTCTGGAGCGATTTTTGGAGGATTATTTTTCGGGACGACTCAAGCGTTTCATCAAGTCTGAGCCTGTCCCTGAGAAGAACCCTGGGCCTGTGAAGGTACTGGACTGTCCCACATGTTAATTTGTTGTTTTGGGTGAATAAAGCATTTTCAAAACAATAAAAGAAAACCTGGTGATCTAAATATGTTATGTGTCATCAGTTAATACCCCATAGAAGTAAATCCCCCCTCTTTAATGAGATCAGTGTGTGTCCAGATGGAGATTAGGTTATGTTTGTTTGTTTCTTGGTTTTCTCAGGTTTAAATTTTTCTCTGTGTTCAGGTGGTGGTGGCAGAGTCATTTGCAGAGATCGTGGACGATCCAAACAAAGATGCTCTGATCCTGTTCTACTCTCCTCTGTGTCAGCACTGCAAGAAACTGGAGCCTGTGTATGCCCAGCTCGCATCTGAGGTACTCTCATAGGCACACCCAAAGGCACTCAGGCCTGTCACACTAATGCATTTTGAAGTGTGATATATTGTTGAAGTGAACATAGATGATACATGATAATACTGAAACAAACAATAAAGCAAAATTGCCCCCCAAAGTGATTCTAAATGAACAATATGGTTAAATAATGAACTGCAAAAAATTAATAGCAGAATGAAACACTTAAATAGATAGTTTGTTTCTGTAATGTGTCGTAGAAGTTCATAATTCAACCCTCTACAACTTAAATCTCATTGTAGACCAAAAAATAACCAAAAAAAAACACTAGTACAAAGAAAAAGTATCACGATAAATATTGACCCCCAAAAATGATTGTCCCATCTGTCATGTATTAAACATTAAGTCAATGAAGTAATTACCATGACAGGCCTATAGGCACTCCCACAGTTACGCCTGGCATATAAAATCATTTGTTACATGTTTGTGTAACATACAGACACATAACACTCTTTTGTTTCTATTTTGACTCATTACTCTGTTCAAAAAGAGCACACAGAGAATGGTTCTTATGTCTTCTTACAGCTGTCCTCAGACCCTGATGTGGTCGTGGCTAAAATGAATGCTGCGGACAATGACGTTCCTCTGGGGTACGACGTGCAGGGGTGAGTCTGAAGTCCATCCATCCATCCATTTTCTTCCGCTTATCCAGGGCTGGGTTGCGGGGGCAGCAGTCTAAGCAGGGACTCCCAGACTTCCCTCACCCCGGACACGTCCTCCAGCTCATCCGGTGGGACCCCAAGGTGTTTCCAGGCTAGCCGAGAGACATAGTCCCTCCAGCGTGTCCTGGGTCTTCCCCGGGGCCTCCTCCCAGTGGGACATGCCCAAAAGACCTCCATAGGGAGGCGTCCAGGAGGCATCCTGAGCAGATGCCCGAGCCACCTCAACTGGTTCCTCTCGACGCGTAGGAACAGCGGCTCTACTCCGAGCTCCTCCCGTGTGACTGAGCTTCTCACCCTATCCCTAAGGGTGCGCCCGGCCACCCTACGGAGAAAACCCATTTCGGCCGCTTGTATCCGCGACCTTGTTCTTTCGGTCATTACCCAGAGCTCGTGACCATAGGTGAGGGTAGCAGCACAGGATTTACCGGTAAATCGAGAGCTTTGCCTTTAGACTCAGCTCCTTCTTTACCACAACGGACCGATACAGCGACTGCATCACTGCAGACGCTGCACCGATCCACCTGTCAATCTCACACTCCATCCTTTCCTCACTCGTGAACAAGACCCCGAGATACTTGAACTCCTCCACTTGAGGCAGAGACTCACCACCCACCCGGAGAGGGCAAACCACCTTTTTCCGGTCGAGAACCATGGCTTCGGATTTGGAGGAGCTGATTCTCATCCCAGCCGCTTCACACTCGGCTGCAAACCGCCCCAGTGCCTGCTGCAGGTCCTGGCTCGAAGAAGCATCAGGACAACATCAACTGCAAACAGCAGAGATGAAATCCTGTGGTTCCCGAACCAGACCCCTTCAGCCCCTGGCTGCGTCTAGAAGAACAGAACCGGTGACAAAGAGCAGCCCTGGCGGAGTCCAGCATGCACCGGGAACAGGTCTGACTTACTGCCGGCAATGCGAACACAGCTCCTGCTCCAGTCATACAGGGACCGGACAGCCCTTAGCAAAGAGCCCCGGACCCCATACTCCCAGAGTCTGAAGTCATTATGATTTATTATTATGGAGCTCAATTTCTGTTTTGGAAAAAAAAATATCTTAAA
The DNA here is from genome assembly GCF_009829125.3 of Periophthalmus magnuspinnatus. NCBI lineage: Eukaryota > Metazoa > Chordata > Actinopteri > Gobiiformes > Gobiidae > Periophthalmus > Periophthalmus magnuspinnatus. The sequence goes on from NC_047136.2 coordinate 28,618,218, forward strand.
AATTTGAAAGCTCAGGGCTAATCACCTCTGTGGTAATTCATGACCACAAGACACGTCATTTTATGTAAAATCTACTTCTGAAACTTTACAAACTGCTGAGTTATTAAAACATTTCACAGAATCTTGCGTTTTAAATGTGCTATTTGGACTTAAAACAGCTCGATTATGGATTTTAGTAAGCACGTAGCTGGTTAGCCTCTGCAGTGCCTTTGAATGCGTAATATTTGAATTTTTGGAAAAGTCTATGGGAAAAATTGCGGAAAATTTCCTTCCAGAGCCAGAGGGGACAATCAAAACATGGGCCAAGTTCGCAAAGTTATGACACTTTTCTTTCAACCAATTTTTACAGAGTTTGGCAGGATGAACAGGACGGGCAAAAATCCGGTTTGAGTGGGTGAATGGGACATGTCCAAAATAAAAGGGCTCGACAGCGCCCTCTGGAAATTTTGACATGTTTTTTTGATGGGTAGTTCCATGACATTTGGTAGAGTGATGGACCACACTGAGATAAGCCTAAAATATAATTGATACTTTTGCAGTGGCATCACTCTGGGGGTGTTCTACATGTATCTCTATGGTGGAATGTTCAGCAGTTACCATGGTGATGCACACATTAGCAAACACTGTCAAAAAAAAAGTTTTAAAATCTTTATGGTCAGATTAAAACAATGCTCAGATTAAAGTTTGAAGTCTAACTTGAGTAACAGAGCTTCAGACAGAACAGTGCCTACAGTTAGCATCACACCTCCAGGACATGTTGATGAGCATCAACAAACAAAGTGAAACTTATAAAGTATATTAATACATTGTTTTTGGGAAATATAGTATTTTCAAAGCAATAAAGGGTAACATGGTGATCTAAATATGTGATGTGTTACAGTTGATACCCCATAGAAGTAAAATACCCCCTATTTATGAATTCATAATTTACTTTCTGTTTCAGGTTTCCTACCATTTATTTCGCTGCCATCGGGAGGAAAGACGACCCGGTCCGATACGAGGTGCAGAGATGAGTTCATACAAATGATTTACAAGATTCAGAATGTTTTGACTGTTCCTTATAATTATCAGGGCCCCCAAGAGCCCAAACATTTATATTGAAAATAATATATCAAGTTTTATCATAAACAGGGCTTGTGCGTTTACAGGAGCCTAAATAACCTTCTAAAATGATTACATTTGTTTTATACCTACAGTAGCAAAAATCTGCTACTGATACATTTATTTTTGAGCCGGACAGAGGTGAGGGCAGCTATGTGTTTACACCGGTTCAAGGATCCTTTATAATGTAAATGTAGCCCACTGTCGCCAACTGGAATACATTAAAATCCACCAGAAACTTGTCTTGAAATCTTGACTCCCCTTATATGTTTGTGTTCTGTTCTTGTGACTGGTAGTTCACATTCTGGATGTTTTCAGTCTGATGTTGGTCATATAAATACAAATACAATTGACCGAGGTGATGAGATAGTCATAATGTTGTCAAATGTGAATCACCAATAGCTGAACCAGGATACATCCGCTGCCAGGGGGCCCAGAAACAAATTCAGCTTAGGGCCCCCTGAAAGCTAGGACTGGCCCTGATAATTATAAAACAAGTTGTGTTAATTAATTATTTCATGTTAAATACATTTTTTTTTTTAAATTGACATGTTTTTAGGGTCCTCGAGAAGTGAAGGATCTGCTTAAGTTTGTAAAGAGAGAAGCTTCGCATAGTTTAAGGGTAAAGGGATCAAGGAGTGAACTCTAGAACATAAAGAAGGAGACAACGAAACATAGAGAGGAGACAAGGAAAAAAGGAGATGAGACGAAGAGTGAGGAGACGAGACACACAAAGAGATAATGAATAAGGAGAGACAAACTGCGAGGAGAGGAAACAAGGATGAAGTCTACTAAAGAACAGTCCAGTTTCTGTTTCTCATCTCCTCGATTCCTCCGTGGTTTGATGGAGATGGCAGCTTAGGAAACAAGGAAAGGAAACAAGGAGACACGTGACCTCTGACTTCTGCTGAGAGAGCTGAGCCTTCTGCCTCCAGTGCTTTACACCAGAGCTGCAGCTATTCATTTACTGTAAAATCATCTACTGTTGGATTCGGTATTTGTTTGTTTTTTTGTTTATTCTTATTATAAATATTTGAGGTAAAATCTGCATCACTGTTTTTCTATTGTGGATTATGATTTAAACTGTTTACAGAAGATAATTTGCACTGAAATAATGCACTGTTTTATTTATGAGTTTAACAAATGTTTACCTACTTCAACGGCAGCCATTTTCTATTATATATGTGATGAACTTGACTTTGTTATGTTTGCAAATTGTTTATGTATTTATTTATTTTGTTTATTTATTATTTATTTTGGAAATATATTTAATAAATTTGACTCTAATAAAATAATTATTGTGAATATTATATTTAAAGATAATATATTGACTACTGTATAAGTCTCAGTAAATCTAAATATTTATGTTTATTAAAATCTGCTTTACAAAAATAGTATTGTTTAAAGAGTATATTGAAATAACCTTTTGTTTGTATTAATGACAGCCATCAGATTAAATCACAGAGTAGTCATATACACTGGCTGTAGTATGTTAAAAATAAAATAAAATAATAATAATAATAATAATAATAATAATACATACCAGGGTGTCTAAAAGGATTAACTACAGGAAGGAAGATGAAAATAACAATAATAAAGAAACAGCTGAATGAACAAAAATAGTGGAAATAACTGGCGATAAACTGTAAACCCACACACTCGGGTTATTAAAAATCTAATTTTTTAGATTGTCAGATTGTCATTGTCATGAAAAGTTATATTTTGAAGTCCTTGTGGAAAATAAAGAATATCAAGGAACAGAATATTATTAATATATATTTATACAAAGAATAATATATTTTAGTTTGAACATTTGCACTCATGTACCGGTACATAAGATTTAGCCAGTATAAGTAGTATATTAATAATAAAGGCTCTTTCTTCATCCTGTTGTATATAACTAAATCAATAATAATGTATTTATATACCAAGACAAAATCCTTGTACATTCTGCCAATCACAAAATGCAAAAAATCCTTCCAAAACTTCTTAGTGTTGCAACAGTGCCAAAACAAATGAGACAATGTCAATATCACTTTTAAATGTGAGCGTATAATGCTTTACCTGATATATCTGTGCAAGATCTTCAACCAGGTTTCCTTCATTTTGTTGGTGAGACTAAATTTTTCAGGTAATAACCAAACCTTTGCCAGCAGAATGTTGCCAACTAGAGATTTACAATAGGACAAGTCGCCAACTTTTTTTTGAAACAGTACACAAATTGTCTGGTTATTTTCCTTATGTGCTATACCAAAACATATTTTACCACAATGGCTATCACGAGGATTCACAATTGAAACATTAACTACAGGCAACGAATCTTCGCACGTCATTGCCCTGAAGCTGGAATGGCTCTTCTGATCTGAATGAACTCAGTGAATGGTACTGCAAAAGAATACTTTACACAGAAATCGTAGTATTCTAGTAAATCTACACTATCAGTCAACAAACTAACTAGCAAACTAACAAAATATTCAGATCAACACAGTACTAAATATATGTCAATAAAGCAAAGGGTGGCTACTTGAATATTTGAATATAAAACATACACACACACACACACACCACATATATATAGGTTATTGACAGGTATATATATATATATATATATATATATATATATATATATATATATATATATATATATATATATATATATATATATATATATATATATATATATATATATATATATATATATATATATATAGGTTATTGACAGGTTATTTAGTCTGTCACAAGAGCTTCCTAGTCTGCTGCACATCTCCATCTCAAAGACACTAACCGCTCTTTGAAGATAATGAGGTACATATTTTAGCCAGAGAAAAGAAATGGTTTGAGAGGAGATTTAAAGAAGCTATTTTTGTCAGGAAAGACAATCTTTCCTTGAAGAGGAAGGGGCTCTCAGACATCATCTATCCCCGATTTATAACTCCATCCTCAGACCCAAATCAAACAAAGGAAAGAAAGAAAACAACAGTGGTAGCCAGTATGCTAATAGGTGTGGAAGCACCTGTTTAGAACTGAATGAATATGTATGATTGAGGCACAGTTCACACTTAGTGTAGCTCATTAGACCTAGCCTACAAGAAAATATAAACAATAGGTGGTTTCAGTTTCAGTGTAGTTAGCCCCTCCCTTCAGACAGATATAAGGCAGTGTCCACCAGCAATCTGACCAAAACTGAAGAAGTAGTTGGGATGAGCAGACAAACGTCTTAACTCCTACAACTTTTGTCCAGTTGACAGATTTTACTTTTGGCTTTTACTGTGGATCAGACCTGGATGACTGAGGGATTACGCAGACATTTACATTATTTAGTGTTTACCAGTGTAAGGGCTGATTACTACAGATTTTTTAAAGTAATGTGTGTGTTTTTCTACAGGAATTTAAAAAGCATTTCATCAATATATTTCGCTATTTTACTGTCCATTGTAAGTAATAAGGCAAGGCATGGCAAGTTTATTTGTATAGCACAATTCATACACAAAGTAATTCAAAGTGCTTTACAGAATAAGAAAGACATTAAAATCACACAAATCAAAACATAAATAATCACAAATAATCATCATAAAATGAACATTAAAACAGAAGAATAGAATGCATTTATTGTCACTATACACATGTACAACACCATACATGTGCACAGCAAGATTAAAAACAACCCTCCAATACAGACATGGGACACTTATACAACACAGTATAACTAAAATAACTAGTGCTAGACATTAAAACACCCCAGACTACAACTCTCAGTCAAACAAAATTTACAAGGAAATACTGCAGAGTCACATACTGCACTTGATCAAGTATTGCACTGTATTAGCTATTGCACTATAATAAATATTGCACTATGTTAAACATTGCACTGCATTAAATATTGCACTGTATTAAATATTGCACTCAGTCAGACACATGGCACTGTATTAAATATTGCACTCAATCAAACATATTGCACTGTATTAAATATTGAATATTGCACTCAATAAAAATATGGCACTATTCAATTCAATTCATTTATTTTTGTAACGCCCAAAATCACAACAACAGTTGTCTCGAAGGGCGTTCATGTTTTGGTTGATGGGGGAAACCGGAGTACCCGGAGGAAACCCATCCAGACACGGGGATGTGTCTGGATGGGTTATTGCACAAGTCAGAGGTCAGTGCATACGTGAATTCAAAAGGGTTGTGGCACTCGGGAAAAAACTTTTTTTTGAGTCTGGTGGTCCTTGCTTTGATGGACCTGTAGCGCCTTCCCGAGGGCAGCAGGTGAAACAAATCGAAGCCAGGTTGGGAGCTGTCCTTGATAATGTTTTTGGCCCTGCTGAGGCAGCGGGAGGTGTAAATATCCATCAGGGAGGGGAGAAGGCAGCCGATGATCTTTTGGGCTGTCTTGACCACCCTCTGAAGCCTCTCCCTGTCCACCATGGTGCAGCTGCCTTACCATACTGTAATACAGTATGTCAGCAGGCTCTCAATAGACGCACGGTAGAATGTGAGCAGCAGGCTGGGGTCCAATCGCACCCTCAGGAAGTGCAGTCGCTGCTGAGCCTTCTTGGTGATAGCTATTATGTTCTCAGTCCAGGATATGTTTTCTGAGATGAGAACACCAAGCAACCGGAAAGTGTGGACCCTCTCCACACACTCGCCATTGATGTAGAGGAGAGCGAGGTCTGTCCTGTGCCTCCAAAAGTTGATGACTATTTCCTTGGTTTTCTTGGTATTCAGAGCAAGAGTGTAGAAGAAAAACCTTTCAGCCATATGCACAGCTAAACAGAACTGTTTTGAGCCTGGATTTAAACATTGTCAAAGTAGAGGCCTGTCTCACATCTTCAGAAAGACTGTTCCAAGTTTTAGCTGCTTAAAACTGAAAGACAACTACTACTGAAGACAAATGCATGGATAAGTCTCTCTAAATCTGGCTTTGACAGTATTCCTTTGATTTTTGCAATATTTTTAGGTGGTAAAAAGATGCAGATGTTACTGATTTGATGTGTCTGTTAAAGTTCAAGTCTGAGTCCATTATTGCCCCTAGATTTCTAGCCTGATTTGAAGGTTTTAGAGAGAAAGACTGGAGGTAACTGCTAACACTTTCTCTATGTTTCTGTGGCCAAAGATGATGACTTCAGTCTTGTCTGAGTTTAGCTGAAGAAAGTTGTTTTGCATCCACACACTGATCTGTTGGATGCAGTGGCAGAGTGAATCCACTGGTCCATATTCACCTGCTGCCAGTGAGACACAGATCTGAGTGTCATCTGCATAGTTGTGGTAGGACACATTATTGCTGCATATTAACTGTAGAGATTGAACAACAGGGGTCCCAGAATTGACCCCTGGGGCACCCCACAGGTCAGGAACATTTTATCTGAGACACATTTTCCAATTTCAACAAAGTACTCCCTGTTTTCTAGATCCGACTTGAACCAGTTTAGTGCCGTACCAGAGATGCCCACCCAGTCCTCTAGTCTCTGTAAGAGGGTCCCATGATCCACAGTGTCAAATGCACCACTCATATCTAACAGGATCAAAACTGAGACTTTGCCTGCATCAGTGTTCAAGCAGATGTCATTTGTCATCTTGATAAGAGCAGTCTCAGTGCTGTGGTGGGTCTAAAACCTGACTGGAAAACATCAAAGGAGTTGTTCATTTGGAGAAACTTAATAAGCTGTTGGTAAACAACTTTTTAAAGGACTTTGCCTAGACACGGCAGATTTGAGATTGGTGGGTAATTGTTCAATATCATGGCATCAAGACTGCTCTACTTTAGGAGAGGCTTGATAACTGCAGTTTTCAAAGCTCTTGGGGATGTTCCAGATTGAAGTGGCATGTTAATTATGCGAGTGAGTGGTGAAAGCAAACTGTTGAGCACAGACTTTAGAAATTTAGTGGGTAACACATCGGCATGTAGATGAACTCAGAATGGTGACCATCTCTTGGACAGTTTTGTCAGTTACAGGTGCAAAGTGAGTCAGCTCTAAGTGTCTGGGTGGCTGCTGAGGTGTTATTTGCAATGTGGAATTGTAATTTTTAATGCCCTGAACATTGTCATTAAAGAATACTGCAAATACTTCAATGTGGAAATTAGTTCTAATGACAGCGGAGCTGGAGGGTTTGTTAATTTGTTTACTGTTGCAAACAGGACACGAGAGTTGTTACCGCAACTTCCAATAATGTCAGAAAAAATACCTTTGCCTTGTTCTACATAAACTGTGGTTGTACATGCGCATCCTTTCTCTAAATCTCATAATGAACCTGGAGCTTTGACTTGCTCCATTCCCGCTCAGCCCTCCGGCACTCCCTTTTCTGTGCCCTGACTGAGTCATCATTCCTCCATGGCGCCTTCTGCTTATCTTTAATAATTTTAACCTTCATCGGGGCAATGGTGTCCAGAACATTCAGAACACTCGAAGTTACAGAGTTCAATAAATCATCAACATTAGAACATGAGGCATTTTCAAACTGTATCATTTCTATGAACACTGCTCCTGTGTTATAATTTATGTGTCTCCTTCGAACAACTGCAGGACCAGCCACTGGTTTGGGAATAACAAACAGGTCAAAAAAGACATAAATGATCAGACAGAGCAACATCCACCACATTGACATTTGAAATATTTACTCCTTTTGTAATGAGCAGGTCCAGAGTGTGCCCTCTGTTGTGGGTGGGCTCGCTGACGTGCTGAGTCAGGCCTAAGGTTTTAAGGACAGAACTGAGCTCTTTAGCGTTTCTGTCAAACACATTATCCACATGTACATTAAAATCACCTGTAATGACTAAACCATCAAAGTCTGTGCATACGAATGAAAGCATCTCAGTAAAATCATCAATAAAACTCAGACAGTGCTGGGGAGGTTTGTATATCACTAAGTAGAGAATGGAGGGTGATTGTTTTAGCCTCATTTTAAAAGAAACATACTCAGAAGATGAAAACACCCCAAATGACAACTTGTGAGTAACTACATTATCTCTAAAAAATGCACACACAGCTCCACCCTTTTTGTTTACTCTCAAATTTGAAATTGGGTTGATTCCACTAGAATTGCATTACCTGTGTATTTGTCGAGTCATGTTTCGGTTAAAAACATAAAATAAAGATTAAAAGAAGAAATAAAATCATTAATTAAAAATGACTTGTTACATAAAGATCTGAAATTGAGCACAGCAAGTTTCTTTTCTTTTTTTTTTTAATTCTTTATTTATACATTTTTGTGTTTAACAATGGTGAAGACTTTTAACATAAACATTTTTCTATTCTCAACAAATATTCACATAATTTCCACCATAACACAGAACACATAACACAAAAGGAACAAAAGGGAGTGACCACCCAAAGTAAAATTAAAATAAACAACAATCTTCCATTTTGTCATTTGTCATTCTTAAATAAAAATTGGGCATTTCTAGATTTACATATTCCACCCACTTCTCCCAACAGGACACAAACCAATCTTGCCTGTCATTCACCAATGCCGTCATCTCCTCCATTCGATAAATGTCCAATACAATTTCCCACCACATTGTCAAATTAGGTCCTTCCCGTGCCAACCATTTCTTTGTTATAGATTTCTTACTTGCAACCACCAAGGAGCTAAACAGGCATTTATCCTTTTTCATCCAGTCCTGTGGTACATATAAAAAAAAAAAAGTTTTTATCTCAAGGGGGATTGTACATTTGAATATGTCCTGCAATGTTCTATGAACTTCTGACCAATAGTTCTTAATCAATGGGCAGTCCCAAAATATATGGAAGTGATCCGCTCGTTGATTCCCACAATTTCTCCAGCAGGTGGGAGGATTTCTGTCATAGTGAGTCTTCTGACATGGGGTAATAAAGTATCTAGTCAAAGTTTTCCAGCCAAACTCCTTCCATCTTTGTGAGGCAGTACATTTCCATTGGTGTTTCCATATTGATGTCCATTCTTCCTCTGTTATCTTTATTCCTGCTTCTTTTTCCCATAATACCTTAACCTTCCCCGTTGAATTGGACTTATGATTTATCATAAATTTGTACAAAAATGAGATGGGTTTCTTATTATTATTACCATCATATGCATTCTTAATCACTTCTACCAGGTCCATGTTCGCCTCTGACACCGTATGAATCTTTGACTCTATATAATGTCGTAATTGCAAGTATCGGTAAAAGTCTTGCTTTTCCACATTGTATTTATGTCTCAGTGTTTCAAAACTAATCAATTTACCATCTTTAATCAATTTGCTAATTATTGGTAGTCCCCTGGCAGACCACATCTTGAACCGGGAGTCTAATCTGTTTGGTAGAAAATCTGCATCATAAGCATACCACTTCAGAACTGTGATGTCTGTATCTAATTTGTATTCTTTCACTGCATTCTTCCACACAGTGAGAGTGCATCCTACCCATGGATTACCCACCCGATCTATATATTTTTGTATATTTGGGTCTGCCAGGGTCACTTGAATTGGGACAGAAAAGGTATTCTTCTCGATACTTTTCCATTGAGCAGTATATGATACATCACACCAGTTTATGACGATTTTCAACTGTGCTGCCCGGTAATAATTCTTTAGGGATGGCAGGCCCCATCCTCCTCTATTCTTAGTCAATTGCAAGGTTTTGAAGCTAACTCTAGGTTTCTTTCCCTCCCATATATATCGTGATATAATTTTATCCCATTCACTAAATGTATTCTGATCAATATATATAGGTAAGGTCTGAAACAGATATAAGAATCTCGGTAGAACATTCATTTTAATAGACTCTATTCGTGAATATAGGGTGAAATAGGGAATAAAATTCCATCGTTTCATGTCTTCAACTATTTTTTTTTGTAACGGGACATAGTTGACCTCAAATAATTTAGTTAGTTCCTTTGGTATGTTAATACCCAGGTATTTTAAGGATTCAGCCTGCCACATCATTGGGTATTTAGTAATTTTTTCCACTGGTGGTTTATAGTTGAGAGAAAGTGTCTGAGTTTTTTTCATATTGATTTTATATCCAGATAGTTTGCCATATTGTTCACATATTTGCACCAGTTTAGGTAGGGAGTTTGTAGGTTGTCCTAAATAAATTAAAATGTCATCAGCATAGCAAGCCAATTTATGCTCCTTCCCTTTGATACTTATACCCTTGATTTGTTGGTCCTGTCTTATGATCTGGACCAGAGGTTCTTAATATAATGCGAACAGGAGTGGAGACCAAGCACATCCCTGTCTATTTCCTCTTTGCAGTATAATACTATTGGACAGATGACCATTAACTTTTATTCTTGCGGTGGGATTCTTATATAAGGCTTTAATCGTTTCAATAATTGTTTCATGCAGACCAAATTTATATAGAACTCTATAGAGAAATTCCCAATTAACTGAGTCAAATGCTTTTTCAGCATCAACACTAATAAGCACTGCTTCTATTTTATTTTTTTGTATATGATCTAACATATGTAGGGTTCTGCGTATGTTATCGTGCGTCTGGCGATTTCTTATAAAACCAGTTTGGTCATTGTGTATCAGCATGGGTAGAAATTCCTCCATTCGTCTGGCCATTATAGAGGTGAACAGTCTGTAGTCGATATTAAGAACTGATATCGGCCGATATGATGCGCATTCTGTTTTATCTTTCCCTTCTTTAGGTATGGCAGTAATTATAGCCTCCTTCCAACTCGGGGGGGCTTGTGCTCTTTTTAATACCCAGTTAAATGTGGGGAGCATTATAGGGATAAGCTCATTTTTAAATTCCTTGTACCGTTCGGCTGTATAGCCATCCGAGCCCGGTGACTTATTGGATTTGAGTCGGCTGATGGCTTTCTTAAGTTCTACCTCTGTTATAGCTGTTGTCATTTTTTTCATTTTGTTCTTCATTCAAATTTGGTAGATCCAATGAGTTCAATAAGTCATCAATATCTGTTTTATTTCCTCCAGGGACTTTAGAGTATAGTGTTTTGTAATATGCTTCAAATGCTTCCTGGATTTCCTTCAGTTTTGTGACAATTTTTTTTGTTTTGGGGTGTTTGATTTTAGTTATTGTGTTATCTGCAATTTTCTTTTTTAATTTCCATGCCAGTATTTTCATTGATTTTGACCCACTTTCATAATATTTTTGTTTCAGAAACATTAATTTCTTTTTAGTTTCCTGTATGTCCAAGCTGTTTATTTCAGTCCTAACATTTTTTAATTCCTTCCAGACATTTGGTGAGGGGGTCTGTTTATGTTTCTTTTCCAATCTTTTTAAATCTATTTGCAGGTCCTCCATCCTTTTCTTTTGTATTTTTTTCTTATAAGAGGTTATTGCTATAATTTTACCTCTTATAACAGCTTTAAGTGTGTCCCAGAGTATTGGAGGTGAAACTTCTCCATTATCATTTATAACAAGAAACTCCTTCATTTCCTTCTTAATGTCTTTCTTAAAATTGATATCTTTGAGCAGATATGAATTTAGTTTCCAAGTAGTAACTCTGGGACTCAAATTTAAGTTGACTACCAGGTACAGAGGTGCATGATCACTCACATCTATTGTTCCCATCTCACATGTTTGAATTTTGTCTTTATCTTTTCCAAAAGTTATAAAGTACTCAATTCTGGTATATATTGAATGTGGAGCTGAATAGTGAGAATAATCACGTCTTGTGGGAAAAAGATCCCTCCAAATATCAATCAGACCAACCTCCTCAAAAAGAGAGGAGACCTTTTTATATAAGGTGTTTGATTCAGGTACCCTTCTGTTAGAGCTATCCAGTTCTGGTTGTAGCCGGATGTTCAAGTCCCCACCACATATTAGAAATCCCTGAGTTTCTGTTACTATGACATTAATAATTTTTTTAAAGAAAATCAAGTCGCGTAGACATTCATAAATGTGACTGGATTCCCATCTATACTACCTCGTACTAATACAAATCTCCCCTCTTTATCTTTCATTTCAAATGATTTTTCAAAGTTTAGCTTTTTTGATATGAGGATCACCACCCCTCGTCTGTGGCCAGACTTATATGAAGAGGAAAACATGTTTGTAAATCCCATTCTTTTTAGTTTCTCATGCTCAGTATCATTTAAATGGGTTTCTTGTAAGTACACCACCTGTGCCTGTTCTTTCTTCATTTTGGTCAAGATTCTGCTACGTTTTATCACATTTGTCAGCCCATTTACATTAAATGAAACACATTTGAGCACAGCAAGTTTCAGATTAGTTTCAGTAGGGCTGGATGTTATCTTCTTACAGGGAATGTGAACAAAATTTCTCTGATTGGACAGTCTAACTGTCTTTCTGTTAATCAGTCTGTGGTGTTACTGTAGGTATAGCTCCATCACAGGACCTCAGCATGATATTATTTTTATCATGACTGTATGTCCTGAGACAGCAGAGGCCCTGTGTGTCCTAGCTCTTGGTGATAAAAGCTCTGGGGGAAGGCAGGGAAGGGCGAGCAGGGGGGAGTTTGGGTGAGGGACCAGGTGAGGGCTGAGGAGGCGGAGCAGTGGGGTGTTTGGGTGAGGCATAGGCCAGTCTGGAGAGTAGAACATGACCTTTTGAAGAGAGGTCTCTTTGCAACCAAAGATTTGACTTTTTGCATTCTGGGTTCAAAGTTAAGATGACATTTCTTTTGCTGTTTTTTTTTTTTTTTTTTTTTTTTTCTAGTTCTAGTTACTCACATTACTCACATTACTAACTCACATTAGCTGAGATTTAAATACAGACCTAAGGCTTCAGAGAATATTGCCCTCCAAGTTGCTTGATATTGTATGATGACAAAAACAGAGGACAATTAAAAACTGTTAAGCAGATACAGGATAGACCCATCTCTGACCCACCCCTCTAGTGCAAATCTTTGTGTAGTATCATTACTAAGTTTGACTGAACTATTTACTCTATTGAACAATATTTATATTATATTACAGAAGCATGGCCTGAAGCCGAACCTTTCAAGACATGAAAAGTTAAATGGGTTCTCGACAGTGTCAAAGGCTTTGAAAAAAATATTTTAAAAAGTATGAAACTGTCTTCCAGAATAATATATGAGTAGTCTATGAGATCAAACACCAACCTGATGTTATTGAAGATAAAAAAGAAAGAGCTCAGCCTAATCATGTAGGGTTTATGTTTAAATGAAAAAAAACAAAACACATGTTTGTGATGAGGAAATATTAGAACATAGATCAGAAAATAATGCAATATAGGCCATTTAATCTAAATGTTCACATTTTATTTTAACTCTGCTTATTTACAAAATATTATTACTGTTAAAAATCTAAATATGTTGTATCGATCCTTCTCCATAAAAGGCTGACTCTGTTCAGAATCGCCAACCTTTCTCGTTGTACTCTCTGATTGGTTGATGCCTGTGTCAGTTATGCCTGTTCTGCCTCAGCGCTGACAGCTCCTCCTCGCCTCGCCTCTCTGGCCCTGTTGTTGCCGCTGATTGGTCCGTCGCTTTCTCCTTCCTCTCGAACCTTCCAGGCCGGTTTTGTGTCAAAGATGTTCGGGCAGCAGGTTTTAGTCCTCAGTGAGTAAAAACTCTTTAAACTCTTTTTTCAACCGTTTATTTCACAGTTTAACTGGAGCAGCACCGGCTCCATAGCTTCGTGCCCGTGTCCCGCGGGGTTTAAGAGCTTCAGACCGCGGGGACAGGCGTGAGAAGTCCCGGAACATGTGGCTCCTAATGCGGCTGCGGGCTAATGCTAATCTGTTAGCCTCTCCATTCATTTTCAATGGACCGGCGGCTAACTGCTAACAACTGCGTGAAGGCGTGTTTGAGCTAATGCTAACACGTTACTCAGCATTTGATCCACAAGAGAATAATGTCATTTCCACATTTACAAGAGGGTTAGGGTCTATAATAAATGACGCATTAAGTGTTCACTAAATGAAATGATAAGATGTTAGCTTTTAGCTTCTTTAGCCCCGTGTCTGTCATTGTTGTGCGTTGTCTATATTTTTGTTCCGTTTAAACGTTTGAGATCATCATATAGTTGCATATTTTAGGTTCTTTCAGTGTTTATAGTAAAAGAGAATATTAAAGTTTAGAGTTATTTTTAAACTGATTATTATTGAGTCCTTTTTGTGCGGACTCATGGAGCCTGTGATGCTGCGGCTCCACCCACATGATGCTGCTCCTTTGTGACGGGAGATGACAAACTGTTTATGGAGTACAGTATAGACGTTATGCAAATCATATCACAGCCTCAGGTACTTTATTAGTGAGGAGCAGAGATATGAGTGTCAATGGTGAGTAATTAGTAATAAGCAATTTTCTCCTGTAAGAGCTCAAAACACGCAATCTTAAATGTGAAAGAACTACTACAGTCTAAAAACAAATACAAACCCTACAACTCTGCTAAATATTTAGTTTGTACCTGACATTTAAAACAAGAAAAACAAGTAAACCAGGTAACCGTTAACTAAACAACAGGGACCCTGCAGGGTATGCTCACATTCATCATTAACCCTCTGGTGCATAGTGGTCACTGCAGTGGACAGCTACTAAAACATAACTTTCTCTTTACTGCATTGGTTTATATGGTGGAAGTGCACATCAGCCTCTAGAGTGCTCTCTGCTGCCATACTCCATTGGGGTAAATTCAGTGGTCAGTTGGTGTAACTGCATGTAAATTTCCTCTGAATCCAAGATGGCCGACAAACAGCCACCCCTGCAGACCACAGCTGGTGTATCCTGTCAATCATTCCATGCTGGAGGAGCCCCACTGATAAAAAAAATATGATGATGTGCAGTAATATATAGGGAAGGATATTATCAGTTTGGAATAAATACAATTTTGGTCCAATATGTAGAAAATTATGATTAACCATGTGTCCAGTGAAGTGGACATCATGCATCACCGAGTATATTTTTTAACACTAGCATGTAACTGTTTCACTGTTTCTTCTGACTGTTTTGGTTATAAGTCAGTGTATAATTGTTATATTTATAAGATTTTCATTTAAAATATAATTTTTTGTGCAGATTAGCTTGAGTAGTTACTATACTATAATAATTATTGTATCATATTTTGTAGACGCAGCAAAGAATAAGGCAGCCTACAGAATATTTCAGGAAATTCCA
Source organism: Periophthalmus magnuspinnatus (assembly GCF_009829125.3). Lineage (NCBI taxonomy): Eukaryota > Metazoa > Chordata > Actinopteri > Gobiiformes > Gobiidae > Periophthalmus > Periophthalmus magnuspinnatus. The sequence continues at coordinate 28,633,353 of NC_047136.2, forward strand.
ACCAGATCCAGTGATGATGAGTGTAGTGATGATGAGTAGAGTGAGCACAGTGACGATGAGTAGAACAGAGAAGAACATAGACATAGGAGTTGAAGCTGATGGAGATAAAGACAGTCAGGATGCAGAAAGTGAGGATGATGAGGAGCAGGATGCAGAGGAAGGTCAGCATGATCAGGGAGCTGTGGAAGATGGGCACATGGTACCTGATCACACTCAAGCCCGCAAAAATATCTGGAAAGTCCAAGACATTGATTTTGATGAAGACTTGACTTTTCTAAGAGAATGCAAATTGAATGTGGAGAGAAGAGATCCCATAGATTTCTTCAGACATCTGTTTCCAGCAGATCTCATTGATGATATAATGCACAACACCAACTTGTATCCTCTCATCAGAAAGGGAAAGAAAATTTGGCAGTGATAGGAGAAAAGATGCAGATTTTTGTAGGAATCAGCCTGATCATGGGGTACATTCGGCATCTTAGGGCAAGAATGTACTGGTCTAGTGAGGATGGCCTTCATCTTGGAATAATTGCAAATACTATGTCTGTAATCAGATATGAACAAATGCAAAATATGCAATGCAAAAAATAAATAAAATAAAAATGCAAACAGATGCCATGATGCTGCATGCAGACGGAAGACATAACACATCTGCATTCAATGCTGTTGCCACTGTGCCCTGGATACTTTGTAAACTTTCATACAGCTTAGGTGTGATGTCCAAGTTGCAGAGACTAAAATGTCAGTTCATGTTTTCTTCCAACATGCCAATATAAGGATTTGTTAATATGTTAATTTGTCCTGCATCCTTATAAAAGTGTGGAGACTCACAATAATGTTTCTCCTGTTTGAGATGATTTGACACATTCAGGTGTGAGATTGGTTTTCTTATTCAGGCCTAAATGTTGCACCTATACAGTGTTGAAATTTCCCCAAAATTGCTGAAATGTTTTTCAAAGCATAAAAAGAAACATGTGTTTATATATTTACAATAGAACACAAATTAAGTAATTTTTACAGTCAGTTCACAATGTTTTATGTTGAGTGCTCAGGTGCGCATAGTCCACTGGATTGGACATGTCTGTAACTTCATGAAAAAATCATATTTTTTGAAAAAAAAAAGAGTTGAACTTTTTTCATGTCCTGAGAAGAAGAAAAACACCTCAGAAAAAAATCTTGACCAAGGCTTTCATAATTCATGCATCAGAGGGTTAATATAGACAGAGTTGATCTGAACATTTCTCTCCTTAAGTAAGTTGTTGGGGAAATGAATATTGTGGGACAAAAACAAAAGCTCCATGGACAAAAAGCAGGCAGAAAATAGCAAAGAGACATATTTAGTCTGTTGCTCACAGTTCTGCCTCAGTGCCATTCAATGAGAATGTGGAGGAGCATTTTTCAAATAAAATGAGGTCAGGGCATAACCTCTATTAGACAAATAAATGGTGTTAAATTTAAATAATGTTTTCTATTTCACTTCACTCATCATTTTCAGAGTTAGGATTTTTATGTTCCATTGAACTTAATACCCGTCCTTGTTGGGTTCTCTTCAACCAGGTTAAAGTACGTATTTGCCTTAATCTAGTTGGATAATGTCTGTTTTATATATAAATTGTAGTTTTACACAAAAATAAAGAAGCAGTTTGTGAAGAAAAGCAGTTTAAAAAAATATTTAATATTACAAGAAATGTAGAGTTCTATTTTAGAGGGTCACACACTGATGAGATCACACTTCTGATCACACAGAATTCTGTCCAAAGATTAAACACATGAAACATGTTTGTCTGATATTTTAACCATTATTTCAACAAAATAAAGTTGTTGGTTTTTTTTTTTTTTTGTTTTGTTTTTTTTTTATTGTCAAATAATAATTTCTGTGACATTAGAGGAGTTTTGGTCCAGTGTACTACATGGTTGCTAGATAACAGTTATGGAATTCCCTAGTGTGATGTCATGATTTCCAACCAGGAAGTAAAATTTGAAACCTAAAAAAATTGTTTAAAATTTTTTAGCACAATCTTAAATATAATGATCTTTACTATGTTTTAGTTACATGAGAAGTCTAATCTGTCATAGGCACATTAAGTTCTTGGAATGTGTGAACATTCCGTAAATAAAATATTACCCCTAATGCTAACGTTTTTTTTATTTGTTATTATATTGCAGTTACATACTACTTTACTTGTAACTGTGGACACACATTGGGCATTTAGACGGCACTAGACTGTTTTCTCCTGTTCTAGAGTCTTTGACCCTTGTTTGCGAAAATTCCATACGATGAGATCAGTGTGTTTTATTTGGTGTACGACCAAAACGAGCTCATCGGTTGAAGTATGAAACAGCGGCATGGATAACTTTGGGCACAACTCGCTGCACATCAGCCCTGAGCAGAAGCACTGAGACCGCAGCAGCAGTCAACCCTTGCGCACACCTGGTTCCGAGGTCCAAGCATCTGGACCATAGCATGGATCCAGTCTGCGAAGTCAGAGCTCGTGTTCTGAGTGTGCTGGTCCCATGCAGAAAAAAGCAAGACCATTGCACAGTGGACTAGGTCTGAGAAGGTTGGCTGACTTGTCCCCAGTGCCTGGAGGGCCCAGCTGTTTCCAATGTGGACAGCACCCATACTGAAGCGTGGGTCTTGTCTGGTTTGTTATTTTGTTCTGAGCAGCTCATCCTCCTCACACTTGGTGCTTCCTGGTGGAAGCACTGCTCAGGCCAAGGCACCCAAGACCACTCCCCACTTCAACTCTTCTGAGCCCAGCCTGAACCAGAACTGGTCTCTGCTGGCTCAGGCGATGCTATCATAGTGACTTGGAAGTTGAATTAATAAATGGCTAAAATAAAATGTTTATAAATAACAAATGCAGGATTTTTTAGATTTGTTGTCTACTATGTCAGTTTTTTTGCATTTTATAATTAGCCAAAAAAAACCATATTTCTTCTTTTTTGTAATACTTTAATTTCCTCTTCAGATAAACGCAGCATTTAGCCATGCTGAATATTTTGGGGCATTTGATTTACATGATACTGGTTTTCTGCTGCTGCATTTATCATCAGCTTCTCATGTGTACGGCAGGATTAGAGCTTTGAGCACAGTTTGATAAATGCCATGCCCCCTCTGCTGTATGTTAAAATTTACACAATTTTTACCATAATGTTAGTAAATGAGGGCCAGTGTCTGTTCTCATTTATCGATGTGCTGAAGTTTCATTCTAGGTTCAAACTTCTGTGCTTTTGTTACAGATCAGAACGTGAAGAGAGAGTCGGGAGAAAGGTTCAGACCGGGAATATCAACGCTGCCAAGGTGAGTCCGGGTTTAGCCCCCAGTTTAGCCCCAGTTTAGCCCTGACTGTGTTTAAATGTTTGTTTGTTGCAGACCATTGCAGATGTGATCCGGACCTGTCTTGGCCCTCGGGCCATGATGAAGGTAAACTTCACTCATTCACTCATCTAATTATGTATATTATATTTATATATATTTATTTAGAATCAGTCTGTTGTGTAAACCTGCTCAGATGATTACTTTGATCGGTTTATAAATCCACTTTAAAGTGCCTGTGACAGGTTGAACTTATTTGACTAAAACACAGTTAAGATTAATCATCAGATTATTGTTTGATGAATAAAATTGGGGGGGGGGGGGGGGGAAACTATACTTTTTTTAAATAATGTTTGAAGAGTCAGAAAAATGTGTTTCTTGTATAAATTGTGCTAATCATTTGGTCAGAATTCCATGTCTTGACATCAGTGTGTTTAAAACTTTGCTTCCTGTAATTTTAAACAGTTTTCAACATTTTGATTGGTGTAAAGCTATAGTTTATATTTATGCAAAGCAGTACTTAAGTCAATTTTACTCATTGAAAACAGGAGGAGGTGTGAGTGTAAATTTTTGTCACCAGATTATTAAATTGCATTTGTGGCACCAAAGTATTCAATTTTGTTTGTCCTATCCCTCCAGATCAAGTGAAAATTAGAGAATTATCAAAACCTGTCATACACATTTTAACTATTTACATGTCCATTCTCATGTTCAGATGCTGCTGGACCCGACCGGAGGCATCGTCATGACCAACGATGGCAACGCCATCCTTCGAGAGGTGAAGGTCCCGCTGATACTGAGACGCACATTTATGCCATTTAATCACAGGTCACAGCTCAGTGACACAATATCACTTTGTGTATATAAATGAACCTGCTAGCCATGTTCCAAAAAGGAAGTGAGCTTGGGCGAGATTCATCTCCATTGACTCCAATTCACTTTCTATTGAAAAATCATGGCCTTTCTCTCTGTAACTGCTGCTGTCAGGCTCATCATTCTGACCTCTTAAAACATTGGTTTTAACCTACTCTATGTGATCCTGGGAGTTATTTCACTATTTTGTCCCTAAATCAAGATATGAACATTACCGTATTTTCTGCACTATAAGGCGCATCGGAATATAAGGCGCACCTTCAATGAATGGCCTATTTTAAAACAAATTTCATATATAGGGCGCACCGCATTATAAGGTGCATAGAATAGAAACTACTGTAATAGCTGGGGTTGTGTTACGCATCCACGAGATGGAGCTGCGCTAAAGGGAATGTCAACAAAAGTCAGATAAGTCAGTCAAACTTTATTAATAGAATAAAAAAAAAAAAATCTGAAAACTTTGTTCACTCACTAAACAAGTTAATGCATTCACAATATAGTAACTCTCGAAATAGTGCAAAGCAATAACAATAACTCAATGTTCAAATGTTAATGTCCATATTCACAATATCTCCCAGCCTTGTTTAGTTGTAAACACGTGAAAGAAACACGTAAAACTCACTTTTTCAGTTCATTCCTCATTCACGAATCCGTCGAATTCTTCCTCTTCAGTGTCTGAGTTGAACAGTTGGGCGAGCTCGGCATTCAAAGTGCCCGATTCCGTCTCGTCAAAATCGCCATTATCCGTGTCGCTGCTGTTGTCTGGCAGTTCAGTGACAATTCCTGCCTTCGTGAAACTCGGACCACAGTTGAGACTGATATATCAGCCCAGGCATCCGCAATCCATTGGCAGATTGTGGCGTATGTTGCCCGGCGCTGTCTCCCCGTCTCCCCGTTATCCCTATAGCGTCGGATCCTATCATTGCCGTTAGACTCGCGGTTGTGGACTTTCCAGCAGCGTAACTCCACGCCCAGTCGTGCTCTCATGTAAATTCAAATGGCGTCTCAAAGCGGAGACATGGGGCTATCTAAATATTTTACCATCATTACGGTAATCTGCCTCTGTTGTCCCTCAAAGGTGACGAATGAGAGTGCGGTGCTGCGGGGATTTTCCCAGTCATTTATTCGATGCGTAAAAGAAAAAAATACGGATGGATGTGTAAAAATAGAAGTAGTTGTGTGAAAAAATGCAGTAAATTCTGATACTTCGTTTAACATGATTTTTATGGCTAAAGAATAAAAGTCTAGGTAAGCTATACTGGCCCATAGTGTGCTCAGTCCTTGAAGGGCTATTACCGCTATTACTTCGGCGACGCCTCCTGAATACAGGTGTCATAATTGACCAATCTTGATCCATATATAAGGCGCATCGGATTATAAGGCGCACTGTGGGTTTTTGAGAAAATTAAAGGCTTTTAGGTGCGCCTTATAGTGTGGAAAATACGGTAATAATAGACCAATCAGATGCCTTCTTCCCCTAAGGTTGCTCCTGCTAGCGTTACCAACACTATCAATCAAACTTGTCGCTAAGTGCCTGCCCCCTGCTAAACCAGCGATGCGGGTGGGAATGAGCGTTACCTTCAACAGCCTTGTGTCGGAATTCCTAATATGAAATGCTGCTCCAAATTCGCCGCTATAACTATTAGCCTCAGTAAGCTTCATTTGGAGTCGACTGCTGTGGGTGACTTCAAACTCCCTCGCTCCGCTTCTTTACACTACACTTCTCTATGCTCTAAAGACGTAATCCAGCCACTGTACCTGCAGTCAGTCACACAGAGGGTAGGTGAGGAGACTTTCTCAGGTTCAGATCTCAAGAATAAAGTCATGTGTCCCTGTTTCCTCTGAACAGATCCAGGTGCAGCATCCGGCCGCCAAGTCTATGATGGAGATAAGCAGGACCCAGGACGAGGAAGTGGGAGATGGGACTACATCCGTCATTATCCTGGGTAAGGGTCTACAATATGTCAGGGAAGATATTTAGTCTACTCCGATGTAGTGCCTTTCTTTGTGGAGTTTGCCTGTTCTGCCTGTGTCAGGGTGAGCTTCCTTTTCTTTTTTTTTTCCTCCATAATTTAAAATGTGCGTGATAGTTTGTCTTAAATGGCCCATATTACACTATTTTCTGATCTATTTTATAGTGTTGGTTCCTCATCACAAACAGACCTGGAGTTGTGTTTTGTTTCATTCACGTTTAACACAAAAAAACCCTGCATGTTTTCCATTGTGTTTTTAAACTCCATACACCTTCACTAGAGTCATTTGGATGATTTTAGCCCTAGAATTTCCAATCTCTACTGAACTAAAGATGAAATGGGCTGTTAAGTTGAAAACTACCACTTCATGACATCACCAGGTGGAACAGTGCATTTTGAGCTTTGGAGATGTAGAGAGACCAATAATAAAGTGTTACTCAAACATGTGTGAATGAAACAAAACACAAATATGGTTTGAGGAGGTAACATGTTTCTGTAATGTAGCACCTTTTACATTAATGTTATGCGTTCTCTCATTACCAGTAGTCATGCGTTATAACTAACTCGTTAAAACTAGGGCTGTCAAGATATCCAAATCTCACCTATAATATTTATTGGAATATTTAGTGAAGTTTAACAAAATTGTGAATATGCAACTTTTTTTCTTTTAAAATGCCTTGATAAGCCTTTGGTTCTGACTAGTGATGCACAATCTCTGATAATTATTGGCCGATAATGGCGATTGTGACGTCAGACCGTTAATTTAATCCAATAATTTGAAGCCCAAAACTGCTTTCCCTCAGAGCGCTCACTCTGAGCCCTGCTCCACCTCCTGGCCCCCGAGGCTTACATATACGAGCTTTTTATATATGAAGGACAGATATTTCAGTGAACCAGCTTTGTACCAGCCCCACCACACGGGAGAGGGGATACAGGCTGCTCACATTAGATCTAACAAGTCATCTAAAAGTTTTCATTGCGACAACAGGTGAAAACACGAGGCAGCTGAGACTGTAACAGTCTGTACATTAGCGCTGTAGCTGAACATTGATGTTATAGGGCTGATGGGCTTGGACTATGTGAGGGTCTTGTAGAGTTTTTGTCCTCAGTTAAATGAGTGAACATGTGGTGCAGCGAAAGAAGTTTGCCTGTTTGAGCATATTGTTAATAATAAGGAAAATAACAAAATAAAAGGATTTGGAATGTGGCAAGATGAATTAAGGTGGGCCTGTATGAAGCATTATCAGGACATAGGAAGTTTACAATTAATTTATAAGGCGTGAAATAGTGTTTTTCTGATACCTTTTTTTTTTTTTTAATCAATACTTCTTCACATTATGTGCTCATCAAGGTCGACTAAGGCAGTTAAACAGTTTTCCATAGAGTTTGTTCAGACTATGGTGGTGCATATTCTTTCTATATTAATAATTTTCTTTAACATGTCAGTTTCTCAAATTGTATGACTTGTATGATGATTTATTGATTGTGTTTCATATCTTTTGGAACAGTGTAGTTACTTTTTATGTGAATTACAATACAAGGAGCAACAAAGTTAACTTTGGTATTCCAATGTCTAATTCGTGATCTTTTTAGACGATGGGGGGCACCATAGTCTCATCTATTAAAGGGAAACTCTGCAATTAATTTAAACAAAGAGACTTGTTACAATTCAATATTATGACAACCCACGATGTATTGGAGACTTGATATATGATCACGATAGTTTGGTTGTTACATCCCCCGTTATAACCCTGGTCTTTTCACAGCTGGTGAGATGCTTTCTGTGGCTGAGCAGTTCCTGGAACAGCAGATGCATCCCACAGTGATCATCGGAGCCTACAGGAAAGCTCTAGATGACATGCTGGACGTGCTCAAAGAGATCAGGTACAAATTATTACAAATATATAGGGCTGAGTATCATTAAGTTGCAATATGATACAGATAGTGCACCTTGAATGCAATACATTACAAATTGATTCCATACAGTTCAGTAAAAATGGCTAAAAAAAGGCTAAAGGCTAAAAAGGCTTTCAGACCCTTAATGTTTTTTTATGTGAAAACCAGGTTGATCATTAATGGTGCATTTATCTTCCATTTATCGAAGATGAATGAACATAAAGTGCACTTTACTAACTAGAAGAATACATTGGTCATTGCTTATTCATCCAAAGCGTATACAAACTCAACATTTACTTGTACAAAGGGGCATACGCAGTTTTACTGCTCTAAAGGCTCATGATAAAACTGCTCAATCATGACTATGATATTAAGTCTTTGTTAAACCACTACCAATGTAAAGATAATGAAATACTCCCATTTTAATCATCAGAACAGTGAATATGTCAAATGTATCCTATGTCTCCAGCATTCCCGTGGATACTTCTGACCGCTCCATGATGCTGAAGATCATACACTCGGCCATAAACACCAAAGCTCTGAGTCGCTGGTCTGATCTTGCCTGTTCCATCGCTTTGGACTCTGTGAAGACCATCGAACTCGAGGAGAATGGGCGCAAGGAAATAGACATCAAGAAGTATGCCAAAGTGGAAAAGGTGAGGAAAGGGAAAGGAGGGAAGGGAAAGAAGTGAAGTGAGGAAGCAGCTGTATGGGCAGCATGCATGCTTAATGAATCTAGCAATCTTTCTCAAGCCCTATTCCAACCCTCCTGACAACTGGCAGTACAAGCCTATGTCACCCCTGATACAAAACTGTACACAGCAACTTGATGTGCAGTAGTTTCATTAGCGGGATGCACGCCGATAGTGTTGGAAGGGGGAGTGACTTGGCACGGGGAGCAAAGAGACGGAGACTCAGAGCGATAACATGGTGATCTAAATATGTTATGTGTTGTCAGTTAATACTCCATAGACGTAAAATTTCCCCTCTTTAAACTGGAATGTGTTTTACTTCTCAGGTCCCTGGAGGAATCATCGAGGATTCATGTGTGCTCAGAGGAGTCATGATCAACAAAGATGTGACTCACCCAAGAATGAGACGCATCATCAAGAACCCAAGAATCGTACTTCTCGACTGCTCTCTGGAGTACAAGAAAGGAGAAAGCCAGGTAAGAGGAGGGAGAAGGAGGTGCAGGTGATGCCCATATTTTTTGTGCACCCCATTATCTGGGTGACCTTTTTTGAACAGACTAATGACCCAAAATGGAAATGAAAAAGCATCATATGGCTCTGTTACACAAAGCTCTAACAAGCTAAAACACATTTGGTTGTGGGCCTTATAGTGGATTTTATAAGAATTAAAAAACGTATCTATTATTGGCCACAGCAGCAGGCCAAATATCGGCTCAAAAAATGTATATTTGCTCATCCCTAATTTAAATGTAGATAAAGGTTCTATTGTAATAAACCTAATGCTCACTAACCGTGTGTCTCAGACGGACATCGAGATGTCGAAGGAGGAGGACTTTACTCGGATCCTTCAGATGGAGGAAGAGTACATCCAACAGATCTGTGAAGACATCATCAGACTGCAGCCCGACCTGGTCTTTACTGAGAAGGGCATCTCAGGTACTGACCCCGGGGGACGGACCTGACCCCGGGGGACGGACCGGACCCCGGACCGGACCGGACCCCGGACCGGACCCCGGACCGGACCCCGGACCCCGGACCGGACCCCGGACCCCGGACCGGACCCCGGACCGGACTGGACCCCGGGGACCAGTAAAGCCTGTCTAACTGTAACAATGAGATGTTGTGTGTTTCAGACCTGGCACAGCACTATCTGGTGAAAGCGAACATCACAGCGATCCGCCGTGTCCGAAAGACCGACAACAATCGCATCGCACGGTCAGAACGCACACACTCAGACACTGCTTGTACTCCATAGTTTAGGACTAGGCCATTTTTTTTAGCGATTTGGCTAATGTGATTATTGGTGTTATAAAAGCTAATTTCTGTAAAACACTGGCTTTTTTTTTTTTTTTACTATAATTATTGTGAAAAACACATTGGGGAGGTAGACTTAAATAGGGCAAGGGTCTGCTAAATGTGAAATAAAGGTTACAGAATAATGGCTCAGGTCACAGTCGAGTCTAGTGCTGTATTTTTATTAGTGTTGCTCTCCTGTCTAAAACTGTGTTCATGTGTATGTCTCAGGGCCTGTGGCGCACGCATCGTTAGCCGCACAGACGAGCTGCGTGAGGATGACATGGGACTCGGAGCTGGACTCTTTGAGGTCAGAAAGATCGGAGATGAATATTTCACCTTCATCACAGAATGTAAAGACCCCAAAGCCTGCACCATCCTCCTGAGAGGTGCCAGCAAGGAGATCCTGGCTGTGAGTATGAGGAGTCAAACCCCCAACCTCCTCATGACAGGGGGCACAGTTCACACTTATCAGAGCCTAATGAAGGCTGTATTTACCTCTGATTTTCCCCACCACCCATCTGACAATCAGTGCACCCACCTGACAAAACTGACATACATGTGCATTTGTTTACTTTTTGTTGTCCAGTTCTCAAATGTGCAGAGAGAGCATGGTCCGAACTAACTGAAAAAATAGTTCATATTCGATCTGGCTCATTAAACTTTTGGACTTTTTGTGACGTGAATACACCCTTAGTCACTAGTTTAGTCCTGGTTCAGACGTTATTTAGCCCCCACTTTAGCCCCCACTTTAGTTCTAACTGTTCATGTCCTCTTTTCAGGAGGTAGAGCGCAACCTTCAGGATGCGATGCAGGTTTGTCGTAACGTGGTTCTGGACCCTGCACTGCTGCCAGGAGGGGGTGCTGTGGAGATGGCAGTGTCGAAGCGATTGGCCGAACAGTCACGGGCGCTGAAGGGGGTGGAGCAATGGCCGTACCGCGCCGTGGGACAGGCGCTCGAGGTTATACCCAGAACGCTCATCCAGAACTGTGGAGCTTCTACCATCAGAGTGCTCACCTCACTCAGGGTAAGAGTGACCCCCAAGACTGCCCGCTCCCCAGACACCTCAAAAGTGTGATGTCACCCACAGCGTTCGGCTCCAAATCAGGTTTATCGAGGGTAACAGTTATAGGGGCTAATCTGGAGCAAACTTCCATATTTGGAAATTAGACCGCAAGTATCATCGTAACCAAAGAGCCAATCAGAGGTGAAGCTGTTGAAGATAATGGCGCTGCTGGTTTTGCAGGGAGTGGGCACTTTGCAAACCTGTTACTAACACTAGTGAGAGTGACCTCAGGGAAAAAAGGTGCCTGATTAGTCTGTTACTAATATTTGTATCTTGGTTTTAGGGATAAAATTGTGAAGGGAAAAAAAAAAAAACAGGATCATGTAGAGCAGATTATTACCAAAATTTTAAGGTCAGAATGACGAGACTGACAGCAGCAGTTAGAGAGAGGGTTGAGGTGTTTTCAATAGAAAGTGAATTGGAGCTAGAATCAGTGGAGCTGAATCGCGCCCCTGCTCACTTCCTGGTTGGAATATGGCAGCTAGCAAGTTGGCTTTGTCCAGAGATGTATACAGTCTGTGGATGTAATCCCTAAAAGCGCACAGTCCCCAGACGCTTCACTTTACTCTGCTTAACTATATACTAAAACTTCAAGCTATTTTGATTCTAAGGAGGAATGGACTCAATACTCAATTGTGATACAGATGCCATGGTGATTGTTTAAAAAAAACAACAGCTCAACTCTCTGTCCTAAATATGACTTTTTTTTATGACTTGTTGAAATGTAATATTGATTTAATATATTTAATATTGATTTTTAATATTGATTGGTGTCTGATTTTTGATACTTTTGACAACTAGCTTAGGCTACGACTACTAACCCCAAAGATTGCACTGTCCTGAGACTACTCCCCCTTCTCTCTTTTTTTTTGTTAATTTTTAGTAGATTTTGTCAATTTTAAAAACATGAGGCAGAAAACAAAAACAAAAGCTTGGGTGACACTTGGATATTGGATATTTTTTCCATTAGATAGTTGTCTTTTATTGTTGTCTACTGATCCTTTAAGGGCACAGAAGTTGTGCTCCAGTTCCTGGTTATTGATTTTTTTTTGGTAGCTAATGAATTTAAACAGATATATATCGCATTGGTGAATCATTTCCTCTGAGAAGTTACATATATAAACCAGTTCAGGCGTCAAAGGGACTGAATATCCCTACACCTGCCCCTGTACATCACAAACCATTTCCCAAAATACAGTAAACATTTTCAAAATGTGTGAGACATCGACTTCTCCGCACTTCTGCCAACAAATGTGATGCAGCTTAAACTATTTACTTTCTAGTTTAGATGTAATTAAAAAGTAGATTCTTCCAGGCAAAATCCCTCCATGTTTGAGAGCAAGTGGTGGTGTGATGATGCCTCCACATATTTAACCAATTGTTATCATCAATTTTTATGTTCATATTATTTTGTCCAAATTCCCCTTCACCGTTGGTTATTTTTTCATCATTATTATTTAGACCTTTATGTAACGCTGAAATTATTCTAAGGTCCTTATAGGGTTTAGTTTTTGTTTGAATTGCACCACCCTCTTCCACGGAGGGCTTCCGCTGTATTTCTGTTATGTGTTAGTCTCTCATTTGAAGATGTTTGAAGACATCATGTTTTCCAAGTTGATAATGCTTTGTCCAATTCTGTAAGCTCCTCAGTCAGGCCAAGTGCTTGATCCTCCAGCGCTTGGTGGAGGATCCACTCATCTCGAGATTGGCATAAGTTGTTTTTTTTTTAGTTCTGGAAATTTTTTTTGAGTTCTAGTTCAGACTTGCAAGCGCTCAGATTACTCGACTGTCTCCTCCGCCATCTTGGAGGAAGTCCCAGAGTCTCCCTTCTCACTGATGTTTAAACATGTTTTTTTCTTTCAGGCGAAGCATGCAACGGAGGGAGGCAGCTCGTGGGGTGTGAACGGAGAGACTGGCATCATTTGTGACATGACAACCCTAGGAATCTGGGAACCACTCGCTGTGAAGGCTCAGACCTACAAGACGGCAGTGGAGGTAAAGTGCTACTACTGCTACTACTGTTACTACTGTAACTACTGTACAAATACTACAGACCAAGGGAGGTGTTAGAGGCATGGGCCGCAGGGCGATTTATCGATTTATATTGGACAGCTCCAACTGTAGCACACTCCCATTTAGTGTGAGCACGTCCTGGAGCATGCACTGCAGTGAGGTCTGCAGGAGCCAATCAGCAACAGGCTTTGGTTCCCCCGCCCTCAAGAGGAGACAGCGCTGCACTGATCCACGCACCACTCGGGTGAAAGTTTTAAGCTCTGAATATAAACCTCGCCCTCTTTGTCTGCCGCTGACATTTTAAAGTGCTTTTGCAGCATGCTGTTCTTTAACGAGCACTTTTGTGGTCTCCTGGAAATTATAATTATACAAGGGTCATTCAATAAATAAGGTGAATTTTTCGGTATAAGGACTTTTAATACAGTTAGAAGCTTACTTTTTTTTGTTTTACTTGTTTTTCACATGGATTTAATTTCTTTTGCAGATTAAAAAAAAACATTGAGAGTTTTGGCGATTAACAAAGATGGCCAACCAAGAAGCATGCTCCAGGATTGAACAGCGGTCAGTTATCAAGTTTTTGGTTGCTGAAGGGTGCAAACCTGTTGAAATTCATAGGAGAATGTCAAATGTGTATGGTTCGATTACCTCAGGAGACCTCACTTCTGTAGGCCTCCCAGGCCTGCCTTCATCCTCAACACTGCTCCATCCTTCTTTAAACAATTTAGCCCGCTTGTAGACATTTGGCACCAGACACAGTTGACATTCTCCTATGAATTTCAACGGGTTTGCACCCTTCAGCAACCAAAAATTTGATAACTGACCGCTGTTCAATCCTGGAGCTTCTTGGTTGGCCATCTTTGTTAATCGCCAAAACTCTCAAAGTTTTTTTTTTTTATCTGCAAAATAAATTAAATCCATATGAAGAACAAGTAAAACAAAAAAGGTAATCTAACTGTATTAAAAGTCCTTATACCAAAAAATTCACCTTATTTATTGAATGACCCTTGTACTAACGTGCAATAAAATGTGAGATTTTACATACTCGTGTTGTGAGGAGTGTGCATGTGCAGCACGTGCATGCATAACCAATGAGGTGCAGATAGTGCTACTTGGATTCAATAACCTAACTCACAAAAACGTGAGTTCAGATCTCCATATAAGATTTCAACCCTTTCTCAGGAGCCACTGCCCACACTGCAGTGTAATCAAACTTATAAGCAAAAAGTTAAAAGTAGAGCTTCAAATATTGACCAAAAGGTAAAGGGTTAGGCTTTGGCCAAAATCTTTTCAAACTGTATAGTAGACTAATAGTAAATGGCTTCTGTATTCTCTTTTCTAGACCTGCTATGATAAAATGAGACTATATGGGGCACCCAGCTCATAAACTAATGCCCAAACAGTGTGGGGAGCTCAGTCTGTGATTCTCTACTGAAGAGTTTATTTACCGTTATAACAGTTTTATTTGTATTTATTGGGGTAAAATCATAAACATATTTGCAATACAAAAATAACTTGCCTACCTCTAGAATGCTCTAAATGCAGGGAATAGATAGATTTTGTTTCAGAATTTTCCCCAGGCCCCCTTTTTGTCCCTTATTGACACTGGAGTGGGAGGTTGGGTTTTTTTTTATTTTTATTTTTTTTTATAAAATTCACACATTTCAGGCAAAAAATACCTGCAGTAATGTGCTAATGCAATAATAGACTTTTGAGCACAACAGATGACTGATTATGCGCCGCAGAGTGGTTTGACTGTTACTTTTTCACTATACCCCAGTTTGCAGCCCTAATAAATGTAGAAATGTTTGGTCCTTCTGTGAAGGCCTAGAAGTCCCTGACTTTTCAGGAATACAAATACTACTATATACAATACTACTCTTGCAGCATAAATACTACATACAAGACTCTTGACTGACAGCATCCCCCCAATATTACAGTACAAATACCTCAGTAGCTACTTCACAGCTTCTCAGGTTTTATTTCTGTGTGTCTTTGATTGTTTTTCAGACGGCCATTTTGCTGCTGAGGATTGATGACATTGTCTCTGGACACAAGAAAAAAGACAAAGACGAACAAACCGGAGGAGCCGGAGCAGAATGAGGGACCGGGTCTGCAGACAGGGGGAGCGATATAGGCGTGCTGTGTTGTGATAGTTTCGAGTTTGTACCTGTTCAAGTCAATAAAATTCTCAAACTCACTGGTTTTACTCATGGTTCAGTGACTCATTGGTTCAGTTCAATGATTCAGATGTTTAGGGCTGTAGTCCTTCAGTTTAGTCAATCAGTCGATGGGGTTTATACTTGTGTCTGAACAGATGAACTTGGCACCTTAAGGCGTCTGGAAATTGGACCAAGGATGAACCAGACTTGTGCAAGTCCCACAATTCTGATATCTTGGCTGATTTCTTTTGACTTTCCCGTGATATTACACAAAGAAGCAGTGTGTTTCAGGTGTGTCTTCAAATACATCCATAGGTGTGTGTCTAATGAACTGAAATGTTGTCAAATAAATCAGAAGCTTCCAAAGACATCACATCATCTGGATTTTTACCAAATAGTTTAAAGTCCTAGTTATCTTTCTGTATTAAGTAAATTAGTAAGTAATGAAAAATTATCAAAAAAAAATCCTTTTCTCATTATTCTGACATTTAGCAAATTGAAATAATTTTCTCCAGTCTCACTGTAGTAAAGTTTAATCTGAGGGGAGTGCTGTTTGTATGAAGTATGACATATGCATGATCAAAGCCCAGTCTCCTCTGGATGCCCTATTGAGGACCAGTTAATAATAATAATGCATTGAGTTTATACAGTTAATTTCACGGTAACTCAAATGCATAAAGCAAGGACAGGACAATTAATGTTGTGGATGTGACGTTTAAAGGGCCCATATTAAGCACTTTATTCTAATATTGTTTCCTCTTCACAAACAGACCTGGAGTTGTGTTTTGTTTCATTCACACATGTTTAACACACAACCCTGCATATTTAGGCAGAACTCTTCTCTCAAACTGAAAACACTCACTAGAATCATTTGGATGATTTCAGTCCTGGAATTGCCAATTTCTACTGAAATAAAGGTAAAAGGAGGTGTTAACTTAAACTTGTTAATCACGAGCGTTATGAGTTTTGGAGATGTAGACAGACTAATAATAAAGTGTTACTCAAACGTGTGAATAAAACATAACATGACTTAAAGCATCAAGAGTCAATGTAGTGTGATATAGAACCTTTCAGAACAGTAAGGCTTAAGGCGGTCCTCATAAAGTGTGGCAGGGATGAAGAACAGTGAGGGACATGTGGTGGAGGAGCATTCTGCTGCAGGTCTGTGGGGTAGGGTCCTGTAATGGTTAAGGTTAGGGCAAGGGTTTGGGCTGGTCTTTAGTGTAAAACAGTGGAAACTGTAACTCTGGCGGTGTTTGAGCCGCTGTTTAGGGGCCTGTGGATGGAGGTGAATCACGTGAGGGTCATCTGGGTGGAGGTCTGTGGGGTAGGGTCTGGTTCACTTTTATTTTGATCATAAACACCTAACCGTGACATCAGAGCCATGTGATCGCAGTCAGCTGACTTATATCTGTGTCATGTGACTTTGTTGTGACGGAAATGGCGAAGAGCTGGGTATACGCGCTGCTGCGTGTCCTCGCGCCGTGCGTCCTGGCGATCGTGCCCTTAACCGGGTCTGAACCGAGCCACCGGAACGTGAGTGACACACGCACGGTTTAGGACCTGATTTAGACCTGGTTTAGTCCTGACTTAGTCCTGATTTAGTCCTGGTTCAGTCCCGGTCCAGACCCAGAGATCTCCCTTCGATGTCCTGCGGTAGTCTAAGCCTGGGGTAGTCTAACACAGTTAGTCCTAGTTTAGTCCTGATTTTGTCCTGATTTTGTCCTGATTTTGTCCTTGTTTAGTCCTGTTTTAGTCCTGCTTTAGTCCTGCTTTAGTTCTAGTTTAGTCCTGCTTTAGTCCTGCTTTAGTCCTGCTTTAGTCCTGCTTTAGTCCTGCTTTAGTTCTAGTTTAGTCCTGCTTTAGTCCTGCTTTAATCCTGCTTTAGTGCTGCTTTAGTCCTGCTTTAGTCCTGTTTTAGTCCTGCTTTGATCCTGCTTTGATCCTGCTTTAATCCTGCTTTAATCCTGCTTTAGTCCTGCTTTAGTCCTGCTTTAGTCCTGCTTTAGTCCTGCTTTAGTCCTGCTTTAGTCCCGGTTTAGTCCCGGTTTAGTCCTGCTTTAGTCCTGGTTCAGTCGTTTTTGCTGAGTGGTTCCTCTTCATAGTGTGACTTGTTTGTTCAGTGTCAACTTGTGTTCAGACTTTGTACTCTTTGTATTTATGTCTCTAATATTTGAACAAGTTTTTGACTTATTAGAACTTTGAATGGCCCCTGTACTGACCACTGCTCACTGTTGTGTCATTGGGCAGTGCACGTTTCCTCTGTCAGGTTATGGTGAAGGGTTTGTGTTTTCCCTTTGGAGTCTCTTAATATTTTACTCCTCTCATCATCTCAAATGTAAAAAATCCTGTACCTTCTCTCATCATTTCATCACATTGTAAGTTCTAATGTAAGCCTGTTTTAAATTGGAACAGGGTTTAAAGCTCCACTGTGTGTGTGTGTGTGTGTGTGTGGATGTGTGTGGGTGTGTGTGTGTGTGTGTGTGTGTGTGGGGGGGGGGGGGGGGGTGTTTGTGTGTGTAGCTCCTCACACTGTAATGTAACTGAAAGATGCACAGGACACATCCACATTATCTCCAAACTAGGACTGTGCAAAAATATCAAAATATCGCTATATCATGTCGTTTCTTTTAATGATACAGTATCAATATCGTGCGCTGCTGTATCGATATATCGCCAAGAGTATTTTTTTTCTGTATATTTTACCAAATTATTCTGTCACAGCTCTACATTTGTGCGGCTTGTTTAGAGGAAAGAAACTCATTTATCCAGAACATTTGACATTTGATTCACTGTTTTGATGATTAAAATCGGTTTATTTCATATTAACTTTGGTTTAACAAAGACTTTTAGTGTCAAAGTTGTTTTAGTTGATATATTGTGATTCTTCAGAGTCGTTAAACTGCACATGTCTCTGTGTAAATATAAATGTGGGGCTCATATATCTCTGTATCATATCTGCAGTTTCTTAATGATACCCAGCCCTAGTCATAAATTTGTTCAATATGACGACAATCGATTTGAGATTAATTGTGCTGCTCATATTTTCAGTGTGATTACAGAGTAGTTTTACAGATCGACCTGTGAAACTGTGAGAAGCACCTCTTCACCACTGACATGTAACGGACATAAGTGGGAAATGTTGGGAAACAGAAACATTTAGACTCATTTGAATTTTTTAATTTTTGAATTTATTTAAAATGCAGGGCCTGTATCGTACCTCAACTCATTTGTGCCACTTATGGCAGAAACAAGTCAAGATACAGACACAGGTTCAGAAGGGGTTGGGTTCAGGTTGGAGAAGTGGTTTACTGCCAGCAGATAAACCACCTCCTCTTCTTGTTTTTCTTCTCCACCTCGGCTTTGAGCTCCTCCATGATGACCTTGTTCTGCTGCAGCTGATCCTCTGACTCCTTCAGGGACGTCTGCAGCTCGTCACATCTGAGGAGGGCAGATGTTCTCTCCTCCTTGCTGTGGGTCAAAGCCGTGCTCAGCTCCTGGATGTTCTTCTGGTGGAGTGAGTTCTCCTCCACCAGGGTCGTGTTGGTGGAGTGACATTTTTCAAGCACAGCCGTAAAACTCGTCTTCTGAGAGTCCAAATCCTTTTGGAGTTTTTGAACTTTGCTCCGTTCGATGTTCAGGCTCTCTTCCAGCTTCTGTGCCTTGTCCTGGGCGTCTTCAGCAGTCCGCCTCTGCTCAGTGAGGGCAGACTCCAGGGAGAGGACCTGTTTGTTCCAGGCCTCCTCAGCTGCCCGCCTCTCTGCTGCATGGGCAGACTCCAGGCTGAGAAGCTGCTTGCTCAGAGCCTCTTCAGCAGTCTGCCGCTCTGCTGCAATGGCAGACTCAAGGGAGAGGACTTGTGCGCTGAGGGCTTCTTCAGCCGTCCTCCTCTGCTTAGTGAGAGCAGACTCCAGGACGGTGATCCTCCTCTGCAGAGCCTGCTTCTCCTCCTGTTCCCTCTGCAGCTCCTGTCGGGTGCAGACCAGAAGCTTCTCCTTGGTCCTTTGCCACCTCGGTGGTCTTTTGTAGTGTGGACTCTAGAGCCCTTTTCTCTGCCTGACACAGCTCGAGTTTCTGGGACATTTTCATCATGGAGGCTTTCTGTTTCATGATGGTGTTGCGGGTGCGCTACAGCTCCTTAAAGACATCAGCGCTGTAGTCGTGGCTGTTCGCCTTCTGTGTCTCCAGTTGTTCCTCAAGCTCCTCCACCTTGGCTTGGTACCTCAGGGCAAGGGTTCTGCTGCTCTTGTGAGAACCTCTTGAGTTTGTCGTTCTCCTCGTAGAGGCCTTGCACATATTCGTTCACCATCTGCCTGCCCTGCTCGATCATTTGTTCTCTCTCCTCGTCTTTTTGTTTGAGGAGAGTTTTCCCAAACTCCATGATAGTTTCCTTCTCCTCTTGAGCTTCGTTCAGCTCTTTCTGGAGCTCCTCAACTTTCTTCTCCAGGGCTTTTTTCTCCTGGACCTCCTCCTCTAGCTCTCTCAGCCTTGTCTGCAGTTTGTCGTTGACATATTTCTGCCCTTGAAGCTGTCGCCTCAGGTCCTTCACAAGGGGTTCTCCTCTAAAGAGAGTTGAACGTCTCGTGGAACCTGAGTAGCAGCCTCTAGCTCCCTCACTCTGTGCTTTTGTTTTGGCGTTGATGTGGAGCTGTTCCTTGGTAGGCTCTCTGGACGTCCTTAAGCTGGAGTCTCAGGTCCATCACAGTGGGCTGTCCTCAGGGTGTTGGAAGGCGCCCCCCTCGCTGGTGGAGTATGAGATGTAGCCCTCATGTTTTGATAGTTCGGTTTCCTGCTGTACCGCGACATGTCTCTCTCGCTCGGAGGTTCAAAGTGAAATGACTGTAGTTCGTTGGTGTCGCCTATAGGCCTTCTCCTCTGACATCACAGCTCTGGTGATGTCACTGCATCATTGCCACCGCGACAGGATGACATCACGATTCTGTGCAGTGACATCACGCTGTGGGAGCTCTGCATGTGTTTGACAGAATGTTTCCATGGCGACAGAATGCACACATTAGCAAACACAGCCTGATATGATTTTTACATTGTTTGAAATATCTATATATCGCCAAGAGTATTGTTTTATTTTTTTTATATTTTACCAAATTACTACCAAAAATTATTGTCACAGCTCTACATTTGTGCGGCTTGTTTAGAGGAAAGAAACTCATTTATGCAGAACATCTGATATTTGATTCACTATTTTGATGATTAAAATCGGTATATTTCATATTAACTTTTGTTTAACAAAAACTTTTAGTGTCAAAGTTGTGTTTTAGTCGATATGTTGTGATTCTTCAGAGCTGTTAAACTGCACATGTCTCTGTGTAAATGTAACGTGGAGCTCGTATAAACTGTGGATGAATTAAAACTGACACATGGAACAGTCTGATGTGTTTCTATCGTTGGTAAAATGCACAAACCTAAATGGACTTTGTTATGTTCATTCATCTTCTATAAATGGAAGATAAATAAAAACAATTAATATAGATTTTTTTGTGAAAATCGGGTTGATGATTAAGTGTCTCAAAAGCCTTTATTGTTCACTGAATCGTATTGAATCCATTTGAAAAATATTGTTTCAACAGTGTATGGGGGCCTATGTATCGACATATGATTCGTATCAGCAACTTAATGATACCCAGCGCTACTCCAAACTGACATATTGTTTTAACAAATGTTTTAATTAATACAATTTTTAAAAAATTATTATTATTATTTTATCATTATTATTTTCTATTTATTTATTTTATTTTTTGTTTTTATTTTTTTTTTTTAAATTAATTAATTAATATTTATTGATTATTCAACCAGAAAATAATATTAATATATTTGTTTGTGTATTAATTTGTGTTGAGTCTCTGTGGAGCTGAAACACTCAGCTCTGGTCCTGCAGGTCTCACTCCAGTCACACCAGAGCCAGAGGTGATGTTTTTACTGCGTGACCGACCTGTGATTACACCGTTACTATAGAAACAAATACAAATACTACATTATTACTCCGACACGCTGTCCTTTCAGGGTTTAAGATCTAAATTATGATTGTATTGTACCTGAAACATACAAAAAACAGCAGGAAATGATCAGAAAGTTGTTGAAAAAAGTTGAAAAAATGTATTCTGCTATTGACTTAATTGTGGGTCAAATGTGTATTATGTGTAATCAGTAGCATTAGCTAATGCCAATCTGCCCCCCCCCCCCCCCCCCCCCCCCCCGACCACCACCAATCATTCACGCACACACGACTTGGGTGAAGTGTCTTGCCTAAGGACACAATGACAGAACTAAGGACACAATGACAGAACTAAGGACACAATGACAGAACTAAGGACACAATGACAGAAGTTGGTCCGAGCGGGACTCGATCCTTCAACCTCTGTCACAGAATGACTCACACTGTCACATGTACAGTGTATTTTTAGTTTTCCAGTATGGGTTTGTTTACATTTTGA